>NW_026921528.1:0-187292 GCF_032062105.1 Saccostrea cuccullata | reverse complement strand
ATAACCGATTTGTATACATAAGATATTAAACAAAGCCTTATAACTGTTATAATGCGACTAAAGTCATATGTATCAGAAAGAGTATCATCAGGCTATCTATTCATCTATTTTTTAAAATTGCTTTACAAAACGGGCATGACACGAAAAGAACATTCCCAGATAGCAGGATGTAATTGGACCTTTGTTGGGCCAACAATGCTAATTACGTCGGGCCACCGTATGCATTCAACATTGGGCCATCAGTAATTTGCTCATCGGCCCTTAATCAAACCAATTTGTTGGCTTATTGTTGGGCCAATATAACAGTTAATATTGAGCCACTGTTGGGCCATTGTATTCTTTCAATATTGGACAAACGTCATTTTTGTACAGTTGGGCCATTGTAAGCAATTACTGTTGGGTCAACGGTATTTTGCTCATCGGCCCTTAATCAGACCAATTTGTTGGCTTATTGTTGGACCAACGAACGGATATTATTGAGCCATTGTTGGGCCACTTATTCTTTCAATATTAGGCAAACATCATTTTGGTCCAACGTTGGTTTGTATCTTATTGGCTCTCCACCAGGACAACTCATTTGCTCTTCACTGGTTGGCCATTTGTCCTCAAAATTGAATAACAATCTATATATAATAAGGTTATAGTAGTTTTGTAGTACAGTTTAATGGTAAAACCCATTTAATACTATATATGCTAGATTGATAGTTTCATACATATTCACAATATCTCAGAGTTACCATCAACAAGTATTGCATTGTAAGTAGCTCTACATTAATTTAAAAAAAAATGAGGAAAAAGAAATCAGAATATAAAATCAAATTATAACATACTAATATTTTATTGCTCAATGCATGAAGAAAACATTAATAAAGAACAAAAAGTTGATGCTCACTTGAAGCGATACATGCAGGGTTACATGACTGTATACTCCCTCTGTGATGTAAATTTATGCACAAGTTTATTAAATTGCAGGTATCAATAAGCACGTCTAAAAAATAAACAAAGCCATCCTGTTCTTGAAATAATACTAAAATGAATCCCGCAATTTGTTTACTTACACAAAAAATGTTTCTGACATTTGCATCGTGTTTGTTACCGACAAACAGGCACAGAAAAGGAGAGAACTACAGGTAAGTCACAGTATGTAACAGAAAAAAGTTAGGCACTGCCACGTTCAATCTGATCCCTCTCCTAAGTCTCCTCTTCTCTCTCCAGAGTGTCCTCCTCCCCTTCTTTTCTTTTCTGTCCGTTTCTTCCTCCCTTATCCCTGTCCTTGGCATACCTTACTAAAGCCATTCTTTGATTGTGTTCTCAATGTTTTTTTTAGAATCTCAAGTAGCACTAAAATTGTAGTATTTGGTATTTAATACATTTGTTACTTTTCTCAGTAAAGAGTAAACATACGATTAAATTTACAACTATATCACTATATTTTAAAGCAATTCCTCAATTGAGGAATAAATGTCTTTTTTGTTTCATCGTTCACAACGATTTTGATTCAATGTTGCCCCATATAAATCATTATTCAAAGTGAAATGCACTGAACACATTTTAAATGAAAGAACCCAATTTATGTTTTAGTACTGAATAAATTTTGTTTTAACTTCAACATGTTCAACATTTTCAACATGTTTGATCATGTGCTCGACTTTAAGTGTATATAAGTAAAATGAGTGGTAGACTTCGGAAATTTATTCTACTCGACACAATTTTCAATCTAAATAAGGCGCAAATTATTTATCGTTTTAATTGTATCAAAACACATTTGTTATTTTATAATTTCATTTATTTTTCTTGTATAGAAACAATAAATTTAATCACTGATAATTTATTTTGTTTTGATAAATTTTAAGAATTTTAAAAGCCTTGTAAATTTATTTTAGCTAACTTGCATTTTCAAAAAGGATTGGTGGTAGATTTATTTCTGATTTTAGAGACTATCGGATTTGTTATTATACAGATTTCTAACAATTAAATGTTTATACACATTGACCCAATGTTGGTCCAATACATCGGGCCAACATTGGGCCAGTGAGCAAAATGTCACTGGGCCAACGTCATTTGCCAACATCGGCCCAATGTTCTTGTTGACGTTGGGCCAAGATTGGCCAAATGTCGCATTCATTTGGACAATGTTGTCGCAACGTTGGGCCAATATCTGTAGGAATAGCACTCTACATTGGGCAAACGCTGGCACAACATACTGGGCCGATAAGCAAACTTACATTGGGCCTATGTCATTTGCCAACATTGGCCCAATGTAACCGATAACATTGTCCCAACTTTGGCCCAATGTTAGCATGCTATCTGGGACAGTGTTGAATCAACAGCACCTGGCCTCTGCACTGATATACACAGATTTGTACACGATATCGTTTAAACTATAAACGTTAATTAAGCTGTGTCGAAGCAAACATATAAATACTTACAAAGTGGATGCAGATATGCAAGGCATCATCATGCAGTCTCATTACGCTCGTGTCAGATTAAAAATGGCGCGGATATTACAAGAAACCTGGATGTTGTCTACCCATGATGCTCAGCCAGATTCTTGTTATATTGGGCCAACTTGGGGCCGATGCAAATCCCCCAACAAATATTTTCTCTCACGATAATAGTTTTATGATATAAAACCAACAGTTGGTTTAACATTGACCCCATTATACATAACCAAATATCAATATTCCATGTTGGACCATTGTTGGCCCAAAAAAGGTAACCCAACAGCGATAATACAAACATAATGTAAGACTGGAACAATGAAATTCTGCTATCTGGGATTCACATCCTATTCCTGAGAACTTTTAACTAACATTAATTCAGTATTCTCTTAATTCTCATGAATACAACGCTCATGAAAAAAAATCATAATTTTAAGCGTTTTATTACAAATAAATAAGCATGCACACAATTCATAAAATAGAATAAACACTCTTTGGTGCTGTGATCACTTAAGTTCAAAGTTAACATGTTGAAAATATCATATCTAAACAAAAGCAATCATCCAATGAAAAGCATGAACATAGAATATCCTCTTAATTATTTCAGAATGTGCATCTAAATTAAAATATAAAATTGACACCATCATTTAGTTGGCAGTATAATAATTGGACCAACGTTGGCCCAATATATATATCCCATCTTTGAAACACCTAAACAAAATAACACTCTTGCTAACATCGGGCCAACGTTGGGCCAACCATCGTCGCAAACCACGGCCAAAATGTACGCTCCTCTCCCATTCTGGCCGTGGTTCAACGAGGAGAGAATTCTTCGTAGCTCATTAAAATATTGACCAATGCGAGTAAAGCATAGTCGATGATGAACTTTATCGCGACCTTTCAGTATCCAATCGCAGTATAGGAAATATTTCTTGTACACTGTTGACGTCAGTTGTTGATTTCGATTGCGATGGAAATAAAACTTGCCACTGACTGAATATGACGTCACAATAGAGAGGCGTGAATATTCAAGATTACGACACTTTTTGTGATCAAGCAGCCACGGGTAGGAGAGAGCTATGTAAGCGGACTCCGGACCGTGGCTTGAGACGATGTGGGCCAACATACTACTACCAACTTGACAAGATATTTTCTTTAAGGGTATACTACAATCATTGGGCCAACGTTGGACCAACATACTACTACCAACTTGATAAGACACTTTCTGTAAGGGTGTATTACAAACATTGGGCCAACGTTGGACCAACATACCACTACCAACTTGATTTGACACATTCTTTACAGGTGTACTACAAACATCGGGCCAACGTTGGGCCAACATACAACTACCAATTTGCAAAGACACTTTCTTTAAGGATGTATTATATACATTGGACCAACGTTGGGCCAACGTCAGCATCCTTCCTTCGTTGGAAAGTAAAGTGAATGAAAAGTGCTTATGTTGGACCAATGTTGGGCCAACATTGGAATTCTGTCATGGTCGAGAAGGTTGACATGGTAACATTGGTCCAACGTTGGCCCAACGTTGTTTCCCCAACGCCAACCATACAACCTTTTTTCCAGTGTTGGCCCAACATAGTCATGCTATCTGGGTTGCGTGACGCACGAAAATAAAATGTCGCTGCGCCATGCTAAAACCTCAAGAAAAAAAACCCCACTACTTCCATGCTCAATGTGGAATAAAATCTGGTCAGATACCGCGATTCGAAGATTGAACTCATGGCCAGAACCTATATTACAGTAAAATCCGGAACCAATATTATGATTTTATGGTTCCGGCCGGAACGCGAAATACCCGGAACGTATATTATGCGACACCGCTCATGAGGAGTGGCCGCTGATTAAGGGTGGCCGAGCAGCAGATGCGACTGTATGTGTCAGTGGTTTTGAAAAAAATATAGAGAATATTTTCAGTGATTCTTATAATTGATTTCTTTACGCTAAATTATTTAAGGTATACCAGTCTTTTGTGTTGCTTATATTTGTGTGTTGAGCGTAATTGGCAGGTCGTGTGATTTCCCCCTTGGAAGTAGGGACGATTTGTTCAAATTCACGCTACCTTGGAACAGAAAGCCAACACTTTTAAGGATATCCGATCCTCAGCCAGGAAGGATAACTCCAAAAATTAATATTTAATTTGAAGTGCATCAGATTTTTTTTTCATCCAACAATTTTCATTTTATTCATCTTTATAAGATTCAAAGGTTTTTGAAGTCATACAAAAGGTCTTATAAAAGTTGACATTTTTACCCTATGAAAAGAAAAAAATAATAAAGTTTTAGAGAAATGAGATTTTCTTTCCAGCCTTAGATACCAATGCTTATTAGCATGATGTGGTGTCTTGCAATGATAGCAAAATCCTTTTACACTATGTATTATAGAATACTTGACGGAAATAGCGGACAAAAATTTCTAAATAAGTGTAAAAATCATGACAATTTCTCTGAATGCCTGGATACCAATTATTTTTTAACCTAAAATATATTTGCTGATCAATTTGCAATTAGAAAATGCATTGCGGATGTTCCAATTCGCTTTTTCTGCAAAAATATTGTTGATCTGACAATTTTCCCTATACAATATGATGAACTTGCATCTTCAACTTTAATGAAATACTGTGGATAAATTTACATAGCTTTGTGGATTCAGAGATACTTTTGTGAGTATTTTTGATAACTTTACTGCTAATTTTATAAACCTGAGGATCGGACTACCTTAAAACGACAAAGCTGCTAAAGGGTATTGAGTTGAAAGCAATTTTTAAATTTGTCTTTCTCATTAATCAAAATTCATGACATGTTGGGTAAAAGGATTTTTAAACAAAAATTTATGCACTTAAAAAAGCCTTTTAAATGATGTTTTATATGAGTTTCTGAGTGTATTGAATTGATTAAGGATTGTTTTCAGTAAAAAAGAATTTAGAAAACAAGTTAATTTTAAGCAGCAAATTTTCTTTACGGGCGGAAAATACCAATAGAATTTTATAAAACATTATATTCATCTTAAAGAAATATTTTTAAAAATTCTCAATCAATACAGCCCAAGTGAAAGTAAAAAAAAATATTACCTGTTTAAATTTTTTTCCTTCAGAAAATTTCGCAAGTGAAGAATGGTGGGACCTGAAGTACGTGTAGTGCGTCAACGTATGTATTCAAACAGAGGCTGTTGGCTGGAACTGTTTAAAGGGTCCAGGGTATTTATCAATATATTCTCATTAATGCAGGAATGAGGGTCATATTTTTAAAGAGCGTTTTAATTTTAAGGTATTTCTATTTAACAGAATTGCAGATGTCATTTAAATGCTTTTCATAACAGAAAATAATTCACCGTTCCTTATTTCATGGAAAAATGGATAGGTTACTTTTGCATGTTGCACTGACAAGGGTTCTTTATTCTTATGACTAATAAAATTACCCGTGGATGAGCTAGATGATAAAAGGTTGTTATAGTTTCGGACTTGGCCCATTGAAGTGTACAAAGTGTTTGAATACTTTTAGTATACCAATTTTAAGAAATCTCGCCTACACAGGCAACTTAGCCACATATGATTCTCATATGAGTATCATATGATTCTCATATGATTGGTTTCATATGAGAATCATAGAAAAAGGGCATCATATGTGAATCATATGAAGCAAATCATATGATTTACATATGATCCACATATGTGAATCATATGAAAATAACTACATATGATTTTCATATGAATGATTTAAGTGTGTTTCAAGCCATTTACATATGAGAATCATATGAAAAGGGCATCATATGTAAATCATATGAAAAACTTATGTGCGTTTCAAGCCATTTACATATGAGACTCATATGAAAAGGGCATCATATGTAAATCATATGAAACACTTATGTGTGTTCTCTTTCAATATTTTTCACAATCTTGTACACATTTAAAAATCAGATATTTCTGCTTTAGATGAAAATTCATTACATTACAATGATCTATCTTCATTGGTTAAATATTTTAAAATATCTTATAATGATTACACAACTTTCTTGATAAAATTATTTTCATCAGGAGAAATAACTTATTTTTCACAGTGTACATTCTAAACAAGAAAAATATACAAACAAGTCAGTAGCATTTGTCGATACATGTATTTAACATACTCTAAAATGAGTACAAATTATATGATTTCAGCAAAAGGATTAAGTAGTTAAAAAGGCAAACTTTTTTTTTCACTACCAATTCCTTTCAATATCCATTTTTTAAGTTTAAAATACTATATTTCCTTTACTTTAGTATAAAGTAGGGGGAGGGGGGGGGGGCAACCAGCCTTTCAATGAACATTTTCAATAGTAAAAGTATTGTTGGCAAAAAAAGTTGGGGGCCAGCCCCCTGGACCCCCCTGTTGCTACGTCCCTGTAATAATCTCTATTTTCTTTTTAACATCGGGTTCCTTGTCAACCGACTTTCTAGAACTTTCAATAAAGAGTGAGATTGGACATGAACAGAAAGAATTTGCACATTAGTTTCTTTTAAAACCAGTAATCACAATTTATTTCTTTCGTATTACATAAATCAAGTTTCAATTGAATAATTCATTGTTGATGTTTCATGGAATAATTAAAGGTGCACAGATACAGATTTGAAGTTATTATTGATTTCGCTTTAAATGTATGATTGTAATAGCATTTCACACGGAAATAAATAAAAATTCTTAATTCATCTAAAAGTTATTGAAACTTCAAATTTTTCGATGGGTTTGATTGGCACATCCTTGAACTTTCACCAATTTTAATTTTATTCTTAATACTTAGGAAAGTGGAAATCTTGTTGTGTATTAATGAAAAATATTAAAACTTTAATCCAGAAAAATGCTAACCCGTTCGTTAAATATGATCATAATTTTGGTTCCGGGCTAACTTATCTTCGTCATAAAGTGCAAAAGTAACATCAAAGTAGCAAAAATATTTGAAAATTCACCCGCAGTAATGTTAACCCGGAACGTAAAATGTGATCATAATTTTGGTTCCGGGCTAACTTATTTTCGTCATTAAGTGGAAAAGAAACATCATAGTAGCAAAAGTAGTTGAAAATGCACCCAGTAATGCTAACCAGGAACGTTAAATATGATCCTAATTTTGGTTCCGGGCTAACTTATCTTCGTCATAAAATGGAAAAGGAACTTCAAAATAGTTGAAAATGCACCCAGTAATGCTATCCCGGAACGTTAAATATGATCATAATTTTGGTTTCGGGCTAACTTATCTTCGTCACAAAGTAGAGAAGAAACATCATAGTAGCAAAAATTGTTGAAAATTCACCCGCAGTGATGCTAACCCGGAACGTTAAATATGATCATACTTTTGGTTCCGGGCTAACTTATCTACGTCACAAAGTGGAGAAGAAACATCATAGTAGCAAAAATAGTTGAAAATTCACCCGCAGTAATGCTAACCCGGAACGTTAATGATCATAATTTTGGTTCCGGGCTAACTTATCTTTGTCACAAAGTGGAGAAGAAACTTCGAAGTAGCAAAAATATTTGAAAATGCGCCCAGTAATGCTAACCCGGAACGTTAAATATGATCATAATTTTGTATCCGGGCTAACTTATCTTCGACACAAAGTAGAAAAGAAATTTCAAAATAGCAAAAGATTTTTAAAATAACTCTCAGTAATAGTAACCCAGAATTATGACCATAACTTTCTGGCCATAATTTGGGTTCCAGTCTGAGTTATCTTAGTCAAAGATTGGAAAAGACAGACAGACAGCCTGAAATATAGGTATACAGACGAAAAACCTTTGAGGTATAGGAAAGAAATTTTAAAAACTTCCTATGGCCAAAAGAAAGCCCTAAAGATTTTGAGGTCAAAGGTCAAGGTAATGATTTCATAAATTATGTCTTACATTTTCGTTTCCACGCGACATCCATGGAGAGAAGCCTTTGAGCGGAATTTTATACCACAACTCCCTATGTCCTAACATCGTTAATTCATATACATGTATTTGTATATTCTTTCTGGGTGTAAAACTTTTATTTCTGGCCATGGACGATATCTCAAGAAGCATTTACGATTTTGCAATGAAATATACCATAACTCCCTAACGCACACCCGTCTTAACCCCCCCCCCCTCTTAGGTTCGTGCATGCTCTTCTTTTCCCTAATGCGGGGGACATAGATTCTCTGAATTAGCTTGTTTTATAAATCATGTTTGCATGACCTTGAGTATTATTGAGAACATTTTAAAACATTCTTTCTTTACACTTGTATTTCCATGTTAGCTTCTGTTTTCCCAAAAATCACTCCCCTTAGACACTTGTTTCCGCTATCCCAGTTGGTTCAATGGATCCATTTTGTTCTGCATGTATAATATTTTAATTAAAAAATACAATTTTATTCCCTATAAATTGTGGTCCCGTCTAACCTTCAATTGCCACGATTTGTACAAACTACCATCTACAATATGCCAGAATCCTGCAACATAATTTTCTTCTTTTCTACAACAGTGATGCTCCAGAAAATAATAAATAGAACTCTATTCCATTTTTTGCAAAATAATTAAAAATTAAATAAAACTTTTACATTTTGAAACTGTTATAATTGAAACTCCTCCAAAACAAAGTGGGGAAATATTGATAAACAACTTTAATCTCTATTTTCTTTTAAATTGGAGAAGGGGTGAGATTTTTAAAACACGTAGCGCAGCTACATGAACATTATTTTTTTAACCTTCGTGTATTTATTTAATATTTTTTTCCAAAGCAGTGGAGATTATTTCAACATAATGACATTGGCGTCAGAAGCAAACTGAAAGGGCTTAAGTGAAAGAAAAAAAATAAAACCTACAAAAAAATCTTGACAAGCAAAAAAGGAAAATGTGTCAATTGTCTAAACACGAAAATTCCATTTCGTGGGGGTTGGGGTTGGGGGGGGGGGGTTGGGGGGGGGGTTGGTGGTTGGGGGGTTATGATAGAACTTCTTCCAGTGCTAGTATTTTTTTTCCAAACACTACCATTCACCCTGTTTTAAACTCAACTGCAACGTATCGGTTAAAAAAGTGGAAGGGGGGGGGGGGGTTTGGTAAACCTACGCCCCAATGTACAATTTCTATATTATGTCTATTTTTGCAAAAAAAAAAAAAGTGGGGGGCTAAGCCTCCCTACCCCAACCCCCTCCGGTTCCGACGCCTATGAATGGCATGATTGTATAAAACGATCATATTTTTACCAACTTCATCGTGTTTTTATGTATTCAAACACCCAGGAATAATTTTTTACCACATATCTTAAGCGGTTTGTGGTTAGGACATTTCTCGAAGTAACACTAATGTGCATTTCAATTCCTTTAAAACAAACAAATAGCAAAAAAAAAAGACGAAACAAAAGAAAAAGAAAAATTTTTTTTTTTTTTTTTGAAAACTTGGTCGTATTTGAAAAAAAAAGAAGCCGAGCGAATCAACATATATTGTCTTTACTTTTCATATCTCAATTACTATTTTTTTCTTCCGACGATTAAAAAAAAAAACAATCATTATTTTTATTAATTACACGTGCTTGGTTTTTTGGTATTAAAGGGAATAAACCATATTCGTATTCTTGTTTTCATGTTTATTTCATTACGGAATAAATCACATCATCATGAAATACATGTAGTATATGAAGATTAATTTAGAAGAAAATAAACCATATACGTAACAATCTTCAACAGTGAATCATATACATATTTCCAATGGAATATAAACCATATTATCACGCCATTTCATCAATAATATCTAATTATGAAAAAAAATCTCTAATTATGTGGAATGGAAGCCGTGTTTGAGCCTCGACTTGGTGAATTGTCAACACGTGTAATATCATTTAAACAGAGAATTTAATTCCGTAAATATATAATTATCAGTATTTGTTCTTTACTTTTATCGAATTCTGAAATTAAAAATTTATCAATTCATTAATTCCTTGACATTGTGTTTCTTTTTAAAAATGTTAGTCTTTCGTAAACCCAGTCTTAAATTGTTTATCTCATAACCATGCTCTTTACCTGTTTATAATGCCGGGTTTGCGTGCATTCAAGCGAGAGATTCACATCTGGCATGCACTAAATAAACAAAGGGAATTGAGATGTAGATAACCGATTTGTATACATAAGATATTAAACAAAGCCTTATAACTGTTATAATGCGACTAAAGTCATATGTATCAGAAAGAGTATCATCAGGCTATCTATTCATCTATTTTTTAAAATTGCTGTACAAAACGGGCACGACACGAAAAGAACATTGCGTGACGCACGAAAATAGAATGTCGCTGCGCCATGCTAAAACCTCAAGAAAAAAACCCACTACTTCCATGGCTCAATGTGGAATAAAATCTGGTCAGATACCGCGATTCGAAGATTGAACTCATGGACGGTGTAAAGACGAATAATGACCCCCATCGAATAATGACCGGGGTTTTTCGACAGAGAAAAATGACCCCAAGTCAATATTCTACGGCGAAAAATGACCCACGGTCATTTTTCGACGTCGAAAAATGACCCTTTTGCCCGTTGAAAAAGTGTCACCACCCTAAAAATTTGCAGAACCTACGTGAAGAAAAATGACCCCCGTAGAAAAATGACTCCCTGTGGATTAAAGCTGAATTTTTAGGGGGCAAAAAAAAAATAGATAAAGAAGCATCTTGGCCAAAATGCTCACCTGAGCTAATTGTTTATAAATTGAGGATATGTTGATCTCATAACATAATACGTGTACAATTATAGCTATAATTTTAGGTCAATGCGATGATTCAGAATCTAAAGGAGTAAAAGATTTATCGAGCCTAAAGGGTTAGGTAAACATTGTTTTTCGATGGTGGAAATCATCGTTCTGACAGAAAAAATCAGTAGTATCATACATCATTATATCCTGCGCTTGAAAAGCGGGAGGGTATATAGTGATCGGGATGTCCGTCCGTCCGTCTGTTACGCATTGGGGTATCCATCTCTTATCCGCAACTCCTTTTATAAATAAAAAAAATGTGTTTGTGAAACAGCTATGCCCCTGTATGGCAACATAGCGAAGCTTAAACTTTTCTTAAATATAATTTAAATATATTGCTACCCAGAATAAGGTCTTCCCACAAGAAATACAACTGCAAAATAGGAAAGCCCTAGCACCACTTGTTCAAACGAAATGGCTTAGGATAAGTTTTTGAAAGGTAGGTCATACTCAAGGGTCAAAGGGTCAAAGTTGATGGTTTCTTAAGAAAGGTTTAATGTAACAAGGATTACATGTAACTCATTTTTCAATACTGGTGATTTTTTGAAAAATATTTCTTTTCTCCTTTATTTTCCTATAAATAATGTGTAAGCAGACGTAAATAATAAAACTGATTATTTTTAATAGCCCTTTGGTCACACATCTAAATTCAGTTCTGAAGAATGAGTTATATGTGAAGTATGAAAACCCTATAGCCCTTACTGTTCAAAAGTTATGGAAAAGGTTAAAGTTTTTTTCATAAGTACGGAAATCTCCAAGGTCAAGGTCAAAAGGTCAAAGTTTTTAGTATCCAATGAAAGGTCATGCCAAAAAAATACATATGTGAAGTATGAGAGTACTAATATCTACCGTTTAAAAGTTATGGCCAATGTAAATATATGGCATTTTCGTGTTAAATGGGATAAACTCCAAGGTAAAGGTCAAAAGGTCAAATTTGGTGGTACCCAAAGTAAGGTCTTGTCACAAGGAATACACCTATTAAATATAAAAGACATAGCTCCAATAAATGAAGAGTTATGGTCAAAGTTAAAGTTTTTGCGGACAAACAGACCCCAGGATAGGCAGACAGACATACAGACAGACACGATAAAACTATATACCCCCGAATCTTCAATAATCTACTAATTTTCAATTGCTACTTTGCCACAATACTTTCAAGTATACCTCCACCAACATTTAAAGTATGCTTTAATCATGACGAAGTAAATTATGATATGATAGTACTTGTGTGAAGGCTTAACTTCATTTCAATATTTGATCTAGAGCCACTTTCAGTATTATTGAAAGGTATAGAGTTTTGTTTATATTTTTGCTTTTCATTTTTTTTTTCTTTGATTTAACGTGATGTTCTTTTTTGGGAAGGGGATACAAATTTCCTCCTCTTTCATTGTCAAATAGGATTTGTCAAACTTATACAAGCTAAATGTTGAAATGAAGGAAAAATTAATTTTTCCTATTAAAGAGTATTTAAACCTGATTGTTGCATGGTTTGATTTCTAAAAACAAGTGGAATATCATTTTTTAAGCAAACATTATAAGGAGGAATATTAAAAAATAAAATTTATTAACTTGATAATTAAAGAATCTCTTTTCAAACACAATTTTAGCATTGAAAGACTACGTGAATCTCTTAATTATTTCATACAAGTTTTTGTATTTTTTCTGGTTACAGAAAATGTAAAAATTAGTTTCACCTGTTATAAATTTCGTATCACTGTAAAGGGGGTCATTTTTCAATGGGGGTCAATTTTTTATAGGACTAACATTTAAAATAATGACCCCTAGGACTCTTTTTCTACAAAAAATGATTTTTTCTACGGGTGGGGGGTCATTTTTTGTCGTTGAAAAATGACCCCGGTCATTATTCGATGGGGGTCATTATTCGTCTTTACACCGGAACCTATATTACAGTAAAATCCGGAACCAATATTATGATTTTAAGGTTCCGACCGGAACGCGAAATACCCGGAACGTATATTATGCGACACCGCTCATGAGGAGTGGTCGCTGATTAAGGGTGGCCGAACAGCAGGCGCAACTGTATGTGTCAGTGTTTTTGAAAAAAAATATAGAGAGTATTTTCAGTAATTCTTATGATTGATTTCTTTACGTTAAATTATTTAAGGTATACCAGTCTTTTGTGTTATGCTTATATTTGTGTTTACCTGTTTAAATTTTTTTCCTTCAGAAAACTTTGCAAGTGAAGAATCGTGGGGCCTGAAGTATGTGTAGTGCGTCAATGTGTGTATTCCAAACAGAGGCTGTTGACTGGAACTGTTTAAAGGGTCCAGGGTATTGATTAATATATTCTCATTAAGGGAGGAGTGAGGGTCATATTTTTAAAGTGAACCCCCAGCGTTTTAATTTTTAGGTTTTTTATTTAACAGAATTGCAGATTTTATTCAAATGCTTTTCAAAAAGGAAAAGAATTCACCGTTTCTTATTTCATGAAAAAAAGGATATAGGCTAACTTTTGCATGTTGATATAACAAGGGTTCTTTATTCTTATGACTAATATACCCGTGGAAGAGCTAGATAATAAAATGTTGTTACAGTTTCGGACTTGGCCCAATAAATAATGTTTGAATACTTTTAGTATACCAATTTTAAGAAATCTCGCCTACGCCGCTGGCATGTATTTTTTTTAACTTCAAATCTATTCCTAGAAGTCGTGTCGGTGCTGACAAAGGAAGGGGGAAGAAAATCTATTGAAATGCCGAAAAAGTAACTCTGACACAAGAAGTAGTCATATCTTCGTCTGATCCAGAAATTTTTTTGAAATAAAGTTTATTTTATATGAAGTCATAGACATTCTTATTTGCTGCTGAAAGCCGTGTGAACCTCAGTTATCTCTACTACAGTATACGATTCATGAAATAATTCCACAAACTGGGAATTGCCTCTCATATTTATCGTTCGATATAATTTTTATTTTTAATGTCACACCAGCATAGAAATACTGAAAAATTCTTCATACTAGCCAATTTCCGAACAGTAACTTTCGGTAAGTTCTTGTTGGCATGTTTTTAAAAATGTTCACACTGAATCATGCATTGCCGAAACAAGGTGTCAATTTCTTGGTGCTGACGGCATCTTTTTGTATAAATAAGAGTTGAAAACCTCTAAGATCAATAAACAATATATAACAAAAAATGCCAAAGGTTATGACAAAGGTTAAAGTTTCTTTCAAGGTGAAAGGGTCAACAATAAAAGTTTCAAGGAAATAATTTGTCATGGGAACATGTGAAATATGAAAACCCAAGCTGTACCAAAGGAAACGACCAAGAATCGATGTTTTTTTTATATGTAGGCCAAATAATCAAAGTTGTTGATATCAAGGGGAGGTCTTAACATGCGAAGAATGAACGTCCTAGCACTTATCGTTTGAAGTTAAAACAAAGGTTAAGGTTTGGCAAAGTTTTGCAAAAGTAGGCAAACTCAAGTGCTCCAAAAACTTAGATGAAGAGGACAAAAACATGTTGGTACCCAAAGCAAGGACTTGTTTTAAGAAATACGACTGTGCAAAATAAAAGTCACAACCCCAACTAATAAAAAAATATAGGCAAGGTTAGAATTTTCAGGGAAACAATCAAACCAATAACAAGTAAAAAGACAGTATGACAAATCAAAAAGTATATTTATGTTCCAAAATGTTCGATTACAGAGGCATAAAAACGTAATTTAAAAAATATATGGCTGACTTTCAAGAAAGTGTAAAGAATGCATGAGAAGATTGAGCAAATTCATATTTTTAAAAAGAAGCCCAGCGTTTTTATTTAAAGGTATTTCTATCTACAAGAATTACAGATTATTCAAATTCTTTTTAAAAGAAAAAATACCACTACTTTTTCATGGAAAAAAGATAGGCCTCCGTTCTCAAGAAATTGTCCGGGCAAAATATGCCATTTTGTATATTGAATTAAAGAAAAAGGTCCTTTATTATGATTAATATACTTGGTACCCGTAAATGAGCAACAGAGATAATTATAGTGTCTGACTTGGCCAAATAAATTGTGCATAAATTGTTTGAATACTTTTAGTATACCAATTTTAAAGAAATCTCGCCTCCGCTAGGAGGTGATGTTACGAGTAGATCATGTACGTAGAGCTAACATGTACTTTTTAATTTCAGATCTATTCCTGGAAGCCTTTAAATGCTGACAAAGATGGACCAAGAAAGGAAATCTTTTTAAATGTCAACTGAGTAACTGTATTGAAAAAAGAAGCCATCTTCTTTACGTTCAGAAAATGATTTGAAAAAAAGTTTTATTTTATTAGGTCATACATATTCTTATTTTCTGCTTTTAAAAGACGTGTGAAACTCAGTTTTTTTTTATAAGATTAATGAATTATTTCCATAGAGTACAGAATTGTTTATGTAAATGTTTCTCATATCAATTGTTCGGCATAAAATTTCACTTTAATGTCAACATATATAAATTCTGAAAACCACTTCATACTGATTAATTTTCGAACAGCAACTTTCAGTAAGCTCTAGATGGTATTTTTTATTGCATTTGCAAAACAGGGGTGACGTTTTCTTGGCTTTGACAACGCCTCATTGTATTATTAAGATTTGAAAACCTTTAGATTAATAAACAATAAATAAGATATGCAAACCATGCAAAATATGCAACAGCTTATGGCAAAGGTTAAATAAACTGACAGCCCTAGCACAACCGTTAAATTGTTTTGCATGAGGTTAAAATTTTCAAAATTAGCTTTAAATTGACTCTCAGGTGAAAAGAACAAAAATGTAATGCGTCCAAGGAAGAGCTTGTCACGATGTCGTGTGTAATATGAAACCCTTAGTTGTTCCAAGTGTAATATCCAAGGATCGCTTTTTCTTTAAGTATGTGAAACTCAAAAATGTTTGCAAGGTAAGATTTTTTCCGGGAAACAAACAATAGCTAAACAGAAAGACTGACAAGGCAAAAATTATATGTTCCCGAATCTTCGATTACATGGGCATAAAAACGCTGATTTTCAAGAAGGTGTACATGAGAATGAGCAAATTCTCAACAATGTACATAATTAAAAATAAAAGGCCCTTGAAAAAATATGAATCCATTTTGCTCATCATACATATAAGGGTTTTAAGAATGATAGGCTAACACCGACAATTACTAGATAGTACTGAAAATTAAATGGACATTCTGTTCCAGCGCTTTATTTTATTCTAGATTATTTGTCGCTAAGCTTAACTAAAGGCTATTCCTCTGTATTAAGGTCAAGATCTAGTAAATAACTTGAGACTAATTTTTTGGTGCTAGATCCATTATGACGTCATAATCAATTTCAACTTTCTTTTTCCCGTACTTTACGGCTTTAGCAGAATTATGTAGAAAATAGGGTATTTTCATGTCATTCAATTTGAAATCATATGAAAAGTAAACCGGATACCTATATTAAATTTGACATTGATTTAAAGAAGAGGCCATGAACATACTAATTACAGTTTTCTGAGAGACTGTAGGCAATCTGGGTACATTTTCTTTGCCGAATACGAATAAAATTCCCATACTCATGACTGGTTTTCTTAATTTTTCATTGAAATTTACAGTTTAAAATACAGTTTTTCATCTTGTTTTCCTACAAATTAAGCCCCGAAACACCTTATTTGACCAAGCTAAAGTTGTAAAGCATCAATAAAGGAATTTATTTCTCAAGTTTAATAAATCTGTAGGCACCTTTCATTTACTAGATCTTGACCTTAAATTAACGCAGACATTTTCAGAAATGTTACCGCGTTATTTTTCCCCACTCGTAGCATAAGATTTGCCGTATAAAGTCTTATGCACTATTAAATTTGAAATGTCAAATACATGGTAAGGTCTTTTATGAAATGTAAGCAGTCTCCGAAACGTTACTGAAATGCTTATATTACTATATTTGATTTTACTTTCACGGTTTGTTGGATGTCATCCCTATTACATTATGTACATAATGAATATAAAGCCTATCAGTGAATTAAAGAAAAGTTTAAATGGTGTACTTGTACAGGTAATAGTGAAAAACAGCCATATAGGTACATTTGTGAACACAATATTGAAAGATTAATTATCATTATCAAATATTATATCTGTTATTTGCATCAAATCTACAATATTTAATTCCTTTCCTTTTGAAGCATATTTTCAAAAGCGTCAACATCTGTCGACTAAGTATTTGGCGTTTATCTCACGGCTGAAGTTCATGCTCTCTCTCCTCTACATTCAGACTCGAAGACCTAAGCCTAGAGTCAGAAAGTTCCCCAATCAGAGAGTCGTAACTCCTTGTGTTAATCATACCAGTACTGCTGTTGAAATGTCCTCGACGTGGAATGTTCACCAGATATGGTTTCGAAGCTCGAATACCTCTGGTACTACCCGCTCTGTTACTTTCGGCTATCTCGATAAACACATCCTGTTCTTCCGGTTCTCTGACGGAGGTGGCCAGGCAATCATCGATTCGATTTTCTTGGGGGTTCTTCATCATGTCTGAAGCCTTGTATATTTGGATTTCTAACTTAAGATTCATCTTCCTCAGATGATCGCTGGAAAAGAAGAAAGAAATGATTGAAAAACTTCTTCCCTTCATCGACATTGCATTATCATTATCAAGATGGTATTTAATACTTTCCTATTCTGATAACTGTCTGGAATAATACACAAAACTGAATACTAACTAGAAAACTGACCAGTCAGCAAGGGCCCCGCCATGGGGTGGAATTATAAGGATGCAGCTTATGGAATGATTAAAAAATATATGAAGAAATAAGCAACAGCAACTGTATTCTTAAAATTTTCAACATAATTCCTGAATATCCAAAAACCTGTAAATAATATCCTTGTATATTTACATTAGGCACTGGCAGTAAAGAACAACCTAACATTGAATGTATATACAAACAATAATGAAGTTTGTGTTTGTGTTATATAAAATGCCAGTCTTCAATGAATGCAAATACATGTATCATGAAGGCTTGACCTTAACTTCAAAACAAACAGCAGTTGCAGACAAAGTTTTTCATTAATCTTAAAATGACGGATAAAGATAGGCCTACTAAATTTTCTTCAGCAGGCTAGATAATTAATCCCGAGGGATTAATTGTACCTCTCTCATCATTTTCTTCTAAAGTTACAATAAGAACTTTTTCAGTATTAATATTAGAATGGCTTAATCCAACTACCTTAAAAATTAATATTATTCTTGAATTTACATAAAGGGAAAAAAGTAAAAATAAAAGATATGTCTTCTTTAATCTATTTCTTGTTTTTAGAATTCAATGAAATCATAACTCATTGTGTAGGTATTTTAACCAAAATAAAGTATAAACATTTATATCTAAATCCACATTTCAGAGTGTTCATAGCATTCCAAATTGACTGAACTTCAAAACAAACTTCATTTGCAGACAGAGATGGTAATTAATCTCAATGTGACAGATAAAGATAATGCTTTGGATTTTCTTCAGGAGGAAAGCTAATTAATCCCAAGGGACTCATAGCAGCATTCAGTTTACAATGGAAACATCTTCAGCAGTTATCTCTCTTTGCTAAAGCATTCTTATATAAAGTTAAGGAATATACCCCACCACCCCAGCTCCAAACTAAGGGTCATAGAGAAACAAACTTAGCATTAAAATATGTCTTTCTGCCCATTGAACTACCATACCAAATTTGATCTTAATTGGGCAACCATAAAAAAAGTTATTAGGAAAAAACAGGAAATTTGTGGACGGAAGAAAGACAGACGGACAGACAGAGTGATTACTATAGGGCACCCGCAAATCCTTGCGGGGCCCTAATTAGATGTGATTTAAGTCATGGATGTACTACATTTAAATGTTGATAATTCAGTTGCAATGGCTTGGTCATAGCCTAAATTCTTATAGGTCACTGTAACATCTTATGATTTTCTTGTAACGCTTGTTTCTCTCATTGATGCTACATGTATCTCCTTAGCATTATTGCAAATGATCTTTTTCTTTTGAGAGAACATGGCTGCTAGGGATATCATTACTTCATAACAAAATTTCTTCGTGTCTCTCCATTAAAATAAAAGAAGAATATATAAATATTGTAATTTGATTGCACCTTAAATGCATCTCAAATCCACTGAAAGATATTACTAAATTCCCATACCCTCCGACGGTATAATCAGGGGCGTAGTATCCGGGGGGGCCAGGGGGGGCCCCCCCACTTTTTCTCCCGACATTACCATTACTATAGAAAATGTTTACTGAAAGGAAGGTTGGCCCCCCCACATTGCAGCAAAGGGTAGTGTTATAAGAAAATTAACCCCAAAAAGTTTGAATTGAAAGACATTTGGTATTGAAAAAAGTTAGCCACTACCCCCCCCCCCCTCCCCCACGAAATAGGATTTTCGACTTCGGGCAACTTTTAATGTTTCTTTTTTTTTTTTTTTTTTTTTTTTGCTTGTCAACTTTTTCAGGTAAGTAAAAAAAAAATTTTCTCAGGTTGGCCCCCCCACTTCCAAAAACGATGCTACGCGCCTGATAATTTAGATCTTCCGGGTGCTAAATTATTGTGAACTCTCTAGAATTTATGCGATTGTTCTCATCACAAGAAGGAGAGTCAGTCATAGAATTTTCAGCCAAGGAAGTACGGATGTCACTTCCTTATTGGTTGATGCGTCAATACTACGACGGGAATATGGTGGTGGATCATGAATTTGCGAAGGGATATGATGTTCTCGCACAAAGCTTGGTGGGTATATCTGACCGTATGAAGTGGGGTAGATTGATGGCTGATGAAAGGGATTGTGGAAAACATAATTAGTATTCATTGGAAAACTGGAGAAAAACTGACCCATATTTGTTTGATATCCATCATATGGCATAAGACCATGATTTGACTGTGTTGCGTAGGGGCGCGAGCTTCCAGGCATCAGTGCATTCATTTGAAGATCTTTCATTGGATAACAACAACTCTGACCTTTTGACATTAACGTTGGAGATTTCCGTTCTTATGAAAAAGCTTTAACCTTTGCCATAACATTTGAACGGTAAGGGCTAGGGCTTTCATACTTCACATATGTAATCCTTGTAAGAAGACCTTTCATTGGATATCAAGAACATTGACCTTGACCGTGGAGTTTGACCTACTTTTTAAAAACTTAAACCTTGGCCATAACTTTTAAACGGTAAGGGCTAGGGCTTTCATACTTCACATATCTAATACTTGTAACAAGACCTTTCCAAAGAAACCAACAACTTTACCCCTTGGAGTTTGAACTACCTTTTAAAAACTTATCCTTGGCCATACCATTTTAACATTTGGTGCTACTGCTTTAACAGGCACGTAGTATCAGGGGGGGGGGCCAGGGGGGCCTGGCCCCCCCACTTTTTCTCCCGACATTACCTTTATTATAGAAAATGTATACTGAAAGGAAGGTTGGCCCCCCCACATGTCAGCACAGTGTAGTGTTATAAAGAAAATTTACCCCCAAAAAGTTTGAATTGAAAGATAGTTGGTGTTGAAAAAAGTTGGCCACTACCCCCCCCCCCCCCCCCCCCCACGACGAAATAGGATTTTGGACTTTGGGCAACTTTTAAATTTTCTTCTTTTTTTTTTTTCTTTTTATTCTTTTTGCTTGTCAACTTTTTCAGGTAAGTAAAAAAAAAATTTCTCAGGTTGGCCCCCCCACTTTCAAAAACGATGCTACGTGCCTGTTTAATATTTCACGCCCCCTTAGTTTTGGTGTCAAACCCAGAAACAATTAAAGAAATAATGGTTAAGGACTTCTCCCGAACGCCCAACAGATCAGTAAGTCATTAAGATGACATCGCTAGAAACATTTTCCGTGTAATATACATTTTATTCTACTGTATGTTTCATGTTTAACAGTGTCTATTTGGTTTCTTTGTTTTTAATAAGATTCATGCTAAAGATATAAATTTAAATAAGTAGTAATTATCTTTCATGGGACTGTGTGAAACAAAGCATTTTAGAGACCATAAACGATACGTTTGTCTTTTTTGTTTGGTTTAATGCTCCTCCTGAGTACTTTTCACTCATATGGAGACGCCGCCACATGACGGAAGGGGGCTGTAAATTTTAACCCTGTAATAGGCACTCAAAATCATTGAGCCATGATGGGTATTTTTTGAGTCAGTTCCTACTGGAGACCAGTCAACGTAGTATCACCGAGCAAAATTAACATTTTTGAAATAAATAACTTTTAAATATATTATACTAAATTTGGACGTTTATCTGTGTATTTCTCTATCTATTATCATTGTATGCCTATTATTTAATTGATTTGAAATAGGATTAAGACATTCTAATTGACACTTTGTGTCTCTGTCAAAATAAGTGTTGCTCGTTAGGTGTTGATGCCTCGGGATTTGTTAATCCTTTACCAATAACTTTATTTGTACAATTTCTTTCTAACCTCTTTCATGTTCATTTTATCAAAGAAACACACCTGTCCATCAATTAACTCAACTAGTGTCAAAAGTCAATTATTGTTTACTCTCAATCTTACAAATATCTTTGTCTATTATAATCTCTTCAGTTTGGAGGCCCGACGCTCTACCGGCCACATCCAACTCGATTAAGTCTTGTAAGATATTGTTAAAATTCATGTTTGTTATTCTCCATCGTCCCTAATAAATTTGGAAACCTGGGGGTCGTAACATAAAGGGTACTTTAGTCTAAGACCATACTTAAGTAGGACTTAAGTACTGTCTTAGCCTTAAGACCGTAACTAGAAGCGTGGCAAGATTTGACAATCTTAGCAAAACTTACGCGTCCGGTAGAGGTGACTTAAGTATGTCTTAACTATCTTATTTACATATTTATAAGTAATAAACTTTAAAATCTCGACGTTAAAACATTTCTTTGTTCATATTATGCATTTAAGTAAATAATTCACCTCTGCAAAATAGTGATATAGGAGTTCAAGCTTTTTTTGGGGTGGGGGGGGGGGGGTGGGGTGGGGCTGGGGGAACATTTGTTGTTCACTGATTCTAGTAGCACTCTCGACATGGCATATATGAATATGCAAAATTTTATTTTTGATATACTTTTAAAAATATTAATTAAATCATATATGTTACTTACTATATGCATAATTTGGAAAAGAAATCGAGAATTATTATGTTGGGTGTGAGATGTAATAGACTTGAAATGACAGAAAAAATGTTGGCACGGTAAGATAGAAAATGATCACAATAAAGCCAATAAAGTTCGTAAATTAAATTCAATGTAAAACTGATAAACGCGGATTTAAACTTGTAGGGCTCACTACAGAGAGAGAGAGAGAGAGAGAGAGAGATCTGATAAATGAAGATAAACAAAATAAAAATTATCTTTTAATAACAATTCTTTCGATCCTTCATTAAATTGTAATTGTTAATAAGTATGTTAAAACGTTTACAGACAGTGATTGCTGACATATACGCTGATACATAGTGGAGGAACATTTTTAACAGAGTTTTATTTCATGTGAATAAACGTTCAGTTTACCGTGCCATGTCCACGACTATGGCAAAGCGAGTGAACATTTTTCAAAACAAAAGAGTGACAAAAAGGTAAACTGAAAACATCGCAGTCTAGAGTGATAAACAAATGTCATGCTTTTACAATGAACCACTATTGCCATTTTATTGTATTCAAATATCAAGAATATTAATAATTTTTTATCAAATATTTACTACGAAATCTAATATAACCTAACTAAAATCGGTAATTAAATCGGTAAAATAGGTAATTAAGGACGTCATATATACTTAAAAACGTAACTGATTAATTTTTTAAGCAAATTAAGTAAATTACGTAAAAAATCTAAGGTTATGTATGAGAAATAAAGTGAACTTAAGTTTGACTTAGCTAAGACCTAGCTTAGTTCGTTTTATGTTACGGTTTAAGACATACTTAAGTAGTACTTAGGATTGTCCTAAGATTGCGCCTAAAACATACTTAAGACCCTGCTTAAGTCAAAAACTTAGCAAGCTTTATATTACGAGCCCCTGATTTACCAATTCTTGGACTTTATATTGGAAGACCATAAGGAATACGGCACCTTTACCCTTTAGTTTTATTACGGCCCACAGCGCCACTACTTCGTTCTACCCGCCAACATTCCTTCTTCCCCGTTTACCCTCTAAAACGGATTTAGCCCAGGAATTACTTTTACAACTTGTAACCAAATCTAACTGGTTATAGTAGCTTTAGTGGTATAGCTTATACGAAGGGTAAATTAAAATACAGTTTAAAATTAGATCGAATGCTTTTTGTATACGATCGCTCACAAGATAGATGCACATTCTCCATACCCCCTTTACAGAAATGAATAGTGATACAGAAATAAAATTAAACTAAGAATTTTAACTCTTTTCCTCACTGATTCTTTTTTTTTTTCTCTAAATAAATTAATTCCTGGAATATGCACACATGCAGTATACGTGGGTTTGTGAAAATAACCAAATTTCTTTCAAATGAAAATTTAGTCACTTACTGGGTCGGTCAAAATAAAATCAAACTAGCCTTTCTAACTTATGAAAACTAATATACATAGATCTATATGTAAATGTAAACAGAGGCCGCGGACGGTGTCCACTTTTTCGGCATAAATTTGCTACATAGTAGATCTTCCTACAGATATGTTGTTGCCCTCGATCCTTCTCCCTTCCCACTTTTTGTCGGGCATCGGCAAATTCTGGGATTTGGAATTTTTTAATTTTCCTTGTCAGATTACTCTTGGAAGTCACCCCTCCTTTTTTTTGGGGGGGGGGGGGGTTACAATTAAAATTAAATTTCGTTTGATTTCATTTTGCTTCTCAGGTAAAATTTGGGGAACTGCCTCCCCCCTCTTTTTTTTAAACCATTGCTACGGGCATAGCTCCAAGATACCTGGTATACAAACTACTATTCAAGGAGGGTTTTGTCGGTTGTTGGGTCAGCGTTTGTTAAAGACAGTTTGAATCAATTAAAAGATTTAGATTGAATAAATTGTGACAGTAAAATATTTTTTTCTGCATTTATATTTTCCCGATGTTGAAGATAAGAACGAGATGTTTGCAATGGATAGTTTGCTAACATCTTTGCTTACTTATTTATACTGATCTAATAATATTTTTTAAAACATGCGTGTGAGTTTTGGCAATATTTGAAATAATAAACATGCCAAATTGTATCACGTGTATCAATTAATTGTAATTTCTAACAGAAACATGAAACGAGAACGTCCATACGTATACAGTCGGGGAAAAAACTTTTTAAATATGTTTTGTTTCAACAAGAGTGTGCCATAATTTTTAGCAGGGAGTAAAATAATTTTTAGATTTAAATAAAATGAAACAGTATAATTATACCATTTTGGACTATTTTGGACAATTAAGATACGCCAAATGCAAGAATGAAGAAGGATAATTGATCCGTATAATTTGATCTTACATACGTAGTATAAAAAGGAATATTTTAGTCCAATTCTATGCATAGAATAAATATAAAAAATATACGTCAGTATTAGAAATCAGCTGAGATTGCAAAGCAATTCTCAGAATTCAATCGTTAAAGGTGTTGTGGCCACAAAACAAAACTCTCTAAATTGGGTGGGTGCGGTGTGGCACCCGATCTCTAATACTGACGTATACTTTGGAGAATTACAATCACACTTCTACTTGGTAAGCATCGTTTAATTTTTAAATTCTCCATCAGCATACATCAGTATCGAGATCATGTGAGAGATTTAAAGCGTGGACACAGTACTTTATTAAGAAAATAAATTAATTTAGCAATATGTCTAAATATTGCAGAGAACATTACCAAAATGTTAAGATTACCAAATTTATTACAGCAATCAATTGTCAAAACATGTTAAGTTTTATTATCAGTTACTGTAGAATATTTTGATAAAACTGACAGCCCAAATTAGTTATCACATTGTACAGTTCTTGTGAAATATTATTCCCGACTTAGACCATTCTGCAGCATTCATGATGCTGGTGAGCGACAGTCCCATATACTTTGAAGCACTAGTTGCAGCGGAACGTGTGCCATGTGCACTAAAAATGTCTGTGTCAATTCCTGTGTCATCACTCTTTTGATCCAGCGAGCTATGGTTTGACTGGTTACAGCATTGTGGGGTTTTCTTACCATTAATAATAATTTGGTTATATCTCCACTAATATCTGTTTTTTTTTTCTTTAAGTAAAGCTTTAAGTTATCTGTCTTGTATTTTATGTTTCCAACGAAAAGGAATTATAACTTGCTTAGCTTTTACATGTATTTTGTATTGTTTCGTTGTATCTAAAGAATCTTCTTGACTTCATTTAAAATACACAAAGTCACCGTTAAATTACATTTTATGTCTTTTATGTCCTATCGGTATTTGAATTTTCGTATAAAACATTTAACAGGAAATTGTCAACTAATGTCACGATTTTTTATAAATCATTTTAACGGCAAGTAATCTGATTTTCTTTCCATATTGTATAATAATCCACTTGCCTACTGCATGCACACGTGTAATTACTGTTGAAAATCCTACTTTTCCACACTTGAAATTGTCAATAGACAGTTGAAAAGTTTAAGCCTTAAATTTATTCCCGAACTTTCTGAAAATAACTCTGCTTTGTAATGGTAGAATAAAATACGAAGCTCATGTCTTCCACATCTTTTACTCATGCAATAATAAATAAAACTTGGATGAATTAAGCCTTGCTTAAACACTATTACCCAAACATTTGAAAAATCATGTCTTAATACCAAATTTCTGTATGCATAAAAAAAACTTAAGAACTTGGGGAACAAACACCTTTAATTTCTGCTTAGATGTACTAAAAGTTGTTTCGAAAGTAATATATCGCTGCTTATTTTAATCTTTAATCATTGGAAATTGTCATTTTTGCAACTATTACAATTTTTGTTCTATAAGTTTTGTCTTTCGCATATATTTATATAAAAGATTGAGAAACATGTCTTTATCAGTGTCGATTTCCTCATTTTTTTTTCAAAAAAAATATTTAAGAAAAACGAGGTTTGTTAAACCGAATTTCTCTTGGGGAAAATAATAAAGAACAAAACTTTCAACAACAAAAAAATGATTTAACAAGCATGGGTTATGGTAATAGATTCTCCAATTATGCAAACATGGACTTTTGGTTAAAAGAACACCAATGCGCTGAAGAAAAATTCCATTCCTTGTAATTCGCCTCAATGATCTATAGAAATTAAATAATTAAACGGAAAGCAATTCGAAGAATAAAGAGTTAATTAAGAAACCACTCTTTAGTTTGTTGGGTATATGCCAGGACATCAAGGATAGTTGGAAAAGTGGAAATAATAAGCATAACAAGCTATACCCCTTTTGCATAAATTATCCCACGTTTCCATCAGACGTTGGTATCCAGATTCTTCATTAGCAGAAAATATAGCGATTTTTACATCAATCCAGAAACATTTGGTGGATTTGCATAACTAGTCCTCCCCTCTTATTTATAAACTACTTCGTTTTTGATATGTAAACATGTGCCTTAATAAATTTATCTAGCGTCTTGTTTTCCTTTGTGAAATTATTTTTATGAATCTGTATCATTGTTGTATTAATTCGTAATATTTTATATAGAATTATCCTCAGCTAATGAAGATGAAGATTCAAGTTTGCTAAAATCATTGATCCTGGAGGTTGGACACAGACAAACAGGGGGCAAAAGTTTTGAAAATTTTCTCCTCATGAAAAGCTAAGCCATTATTAGTAATAATTTTACTGAAGTATCATCAGGAAGGGTTTCTAAACAAAGGCATTGTAACAAGGATTACATATGGAAAGTATGAAGGCCCTAGCCCAAACCGTTTAAAATTTATTGCCAAGGTTAAAGTTTTTTGAAGTAGGTCAAACTCCAAGGTCAAGGTCAAAGGGTCAAAGTTGTTGGTATCCAATAAAAGGTCTTGTCATAAGGATTACATATGTGAAGTATGAAAGCCCTAGCCCTTACTATTAAAAAGTTCTGGACAAGGTTTTTTTCTGACAAACGGACAAATAGACAAACAGACAGACAGCTAGACAGACTGACGGACAGGGCAAAAACTATATATCCCCGGAACTTCGTTCACGGGGGCATGAAAATTCGTCATAAACCTAATTTAATTTCTTTATTATAAATTATAAAAATATTAGAACGAAATGAATCAGTTTAAAATTTCCACAATTCTTTATGAAATTAAAAATTGTGATAGGTCCAAAATGATCTTCCTTATCAAAACCTTCCTGCTTTATTGATTACTAGTATATTCTTAATTATATAAAATATTGAAATAATCTGTTATACTTTAACCATTTTTTTTACACGTACTCTTACATTACATCCATATTTTTAAACAGTATTATGCGTCAGTCTAAGAAGTCTATAAATTGTTACTCCACGTCCTCAGCTCTGATACATTTAATCTGAAATCGTCACTCCCCTTTCTTGAAATAGTGATTAAGCAAAATGCTGATTATATAAAGAGAATGATCGCATCTATCTAAGTATCTAAGTTGTTGGGGAAAAGTGGCCTCATGTCGTTCCAAAATTCGTCTCACGTACTTTTCACTTTAATGCATGGATTTATGAACGAGAAAATTACTAGAGACCAGGCGTTAACATTTTCATCCATATATGGTGAATTCGGTTTACAATTTGCGACAATTGTATCGCCTTTTTTGTGGGTTTTGCCTCTGTGTGCTACCATTTTCATGTGGACTATGTTTCACAAAGGAAAACTTTTTGGTACAGCACAAATCTTTTTGATTCTGGTTATGTGTAACGATGTTCTGTTTACGATGTTCATGGGCATCCGAGACGGGCTCCTAGATTACATGGACATGAATTATGGATTCATAGAATACAAGATCTGCAGATTCCTGATTGTATCCGCTGTTGTATTGAAAGTACTTCATGGAACGTCAAATCATCTCAAATGTCTTGCAACGTTAACCCAGGCCCTTATATTTGTCTTTCCCATAAAATTTAAATACTACTACGGCAGATTTAAGATGTTAATTTGTTTCTGGTTTTTTATTCATTTCATCGTATGTAGTTTACAATTCATGACTCCAGTTGGTGCACCTTTGACATCTATTAGAACCATACAGGAGTTCTCTCCGGGGAAGCCCTTAAAAATCATAGATGCATGTAAATTAGATTTTGATGAAGCAGGTACGTGGGATTTTTTTTACCAAACAAACTCTCTTGGGTTTTTCAGCAACTTGGTTTATTTCTATATTATACCTATTTTTATCAATAGTGGCAGTATCATTGCTCTCTATGTTATCATGAAAAAACAAATAAAAGCTCTGGACGTGTTAATGATGGGCGGATCTAACAATAAAGTTAAATATCTTCGTTTGCTAAAAGTCAATTTCCTCTTAGGAAGCTCATTTGTTATGCAACAGTTTCCAATAGTTTTAATTATGATTTATCTCCACATAAATATGAATGTCATCGATGACAACTATGTTTATTCCTCCATATCTCTTTTCCTTATGTTCATCTATTTAACATTTACAGTTAGCAAACCCGTCGAAATTTTTATTTATGCCAGTCAAAGTAAATCTTTTAGAGATCAACTGCCAAAATGTGTGGGTTCAAAGTGATTGTAATTTTTCCCCTCAGAGTTCAGCGTCGCCCGCGTAGCGCAGTGGCTAGAGCGTCTGCTCTAGAGTCGCGAAGTAAGGAGTTGATCCTTACGTCGTGGGTTCGAATCCCACTGTGGGACGTGGAGACAGGTCCTTCGGATGAAACCGTATAAACCAAGGTTCCGTGTCGCACTATGTGCTGGCATGAAAAAGATTCCTCCGTGCTCAATGGCCTTGAGTGCCGACTATAGGAAAAAATAATTTGCAGCAGCCCGCCGGACTGGCAAGTGGTGGTGTCTCCATATGAGTAAAAAATTCTCGAGAGGGACGTTAAACAACATTCAATTAATCAATGAGACTTCAGCTGCTTAAATGGCTGGGTTCACACTGTCTTTGTATTATTTTCTTTAGACATCAAATGTTAAGAATGTATTGGTTGTTATTTCTATTCTCTTATACTAGTATTCCAAGTTTTTTTGTTTGTTTGTTTGTTTTTGAAAAGCTTTTAACAGTTTTTACACATAATGCCATACATGTAAGCATGCCAGCGAATTGTAATATTCATATTTTCAAAGTTAAGATTATTCTGCTTTATATCAATTTCTGAATACTTTCTTTTATCTGGAAGAATGATGTTTTGTTTTACTTAGTTTAAAGTCTTTTTTTTTTCTATTCATTTTCTTTATTGATTTGTTGACTTTTATATGTTTAGAACTGTGCCTTTGTATTGAATTAGAAGCTACATTTCTAGTGTACTTCAAGATAGATGCTTTTGCTTTGTTTAAATAGGAATTAGCTTTTTGTAAATAGGATTTAGCTTTTTTGTTGAGAATTGCAATTGCAGTTATAATAAAATTGTCAAATTGTTTAATTCTTTGCAAAAGGACTATTTTTGGTGTAGCCTTGGAAGAAGTTGAAAGGTTTAGGGTATAGAATTGGAATTTCTTTTTTATTGTTTTAGTTGACATTACGTATTGTACTTTAACTCCTTTTGTAGTAACTTCTCGGCGCAATCAGTGTTTCAAATGCCAGTTCTTATTTCTTTAGTGTTGTGAAACAAATAAAGCGTACTCTTTAAATCATTTTGCATTATTGTTTTTTAAATGTTAATGTATTTTCCCCCTTATTACATATCTTTGAATATCTATCAAGGATAAATACCCTGACATTAGTTAAGGTCATAAATTAGAACACATTCCACTAATTGCAGCATCCTCATAAGAATCAAAATGGAAGTGAGATTGAAACCGACCATGAACATAATTTTGGTGTGTATACTGTACATTATTATAAAATCTTCTGAACATATTCTAATCCTGACACCTGAGGTAGGTTGGACAACAGCAGGGAATTAAAATTTTACATAGAAATGTAAAGGAAGACTCTTTTGAAATCTTCTTCTTAAGAACAACAAAGCCGTAATTATCCATATTGATATGGTGTACATTATTCAAACCACGCCTCTCTTCTCCCATAATTTTGAACTATGACGTTATTAAGTAACAAATGAATAGTTCTTAGGTTTATTTTTGATAATTGTAATGGTGCTAATGAAAGCCGAAGACCCAGGGGTTCCTCAGACCACTTTACAAGAATTGTATTTACAATTCTTTGGACGTAGTGCATATACCTATTTTGTTCCTTATGATAATTCAGAACGGCGCATTTTACAGTAATGGTTCTCTGGGTGCAATACAATCACCGTCACCAAAGACATTCTTAGCTTTTAATGTTATAGGCTTAGCGCATGAATTCGAAGTATGCAGCTATCTTGTTACATTGGTTTTTCCAAGATGAAGACGAAAGAGTTTGAGTTCTTGATGCAGTAAATGTTGAAACAGGTTCCACGAGTGCAATGCGAAGATGCACATACCGATTTTCGTTCACAAAAGAGATTCCAACGAGTCAATGCAAGTATTTTGGTTCTTAGCTGAAATATATGGAGATAACGAACAGCATTCAATCTCAAAAGTCCATAAAACAATACAAAATAGGAGCAGAGCAAAGACGGACCTCTAAAACACCTGAGGTGGGATCATGTCCCATGGAGCAGTGAGCATCCCCTGCCGACCGGTCACACCCGCCGTGTGCTCCTTCTCATGATCGGGAAAATACGGAAAAATCCGTTGAGAGTTAAGTGTGTAAATAATGGTCTAAGTAAGTATGGAAAACGTCAGTTTGCATTTGACTCAATGATAAATGATACAGGTGCAGTCCAAACTATGTTTATGTAATGATTTGGGTTCCCTGAGGACATGCAAGTCCATATGTGGTCCTCTGAGCTCGTTTCACGGATAATATGCATCAGATGTAGTCCCCTAAAAAGAAAACATGTACAAAATTTGTTTTTGTGCACAATCCAATAACTGGTTTTACCAGAAAATGAAGGCATGTATTTGTAAACATATTTGACCTATGAAATGAAACAAAATTGTCATTGTTGACACAATTGAAATAGATACTTACAACCAAAATGTGACACTTTAACGTCCACTTAGTTTCTTGGAAATTATAAACTTGTATTATGTTTTTTTTTATTTGATTATCAGAAGACAAAATTATTCTGAACAAAAATTTGCCGAGTAGCTTTCGTCGCCCACGTGGCGCAGTGATAAAATGTCTGCTCTAGAGTCGCAGAGAAGGGAGTTGATCCATAAGTCGCGGGTTCAGAATCCCACTCACTGTATGACGTGGAGACCGGTCCTTTGAATAAGACCGTAAAAACCGAGGTTTGTTGGTGCTGGCCAAATAAGATGTCTAAGTATTGAATGGTCCTGAGTGTCGAGTATAGGTCAATATTCTGCAGCTCTCCACTGGCAAGTGCAGGCGTCTCCATCTGAGTGAAATATTCACTGGGTGAAAAAAGTGGTTTCCCATCATGGGAAACTTTATGGAAACCACATGGAAACCTCAAGTTTACATCATGTTTCCCAGTGGTTTCCGTAGCGGATGCTAGGTTATTCCGCCAAGTTTCCATGACACGGAAACCCCTTACGCTCCGATTCCATAAGGTATCCCGAACCACGGAAACCTCTGTAAACCTGAAGTTTCCCGAACATCCATGTAGTTTCCCATAATGGGAAACCTGAAGATTCCACTGGTTTCCAGAATCAGGAAACTTGATGGAATCGGAGCGTAGGGGGTTTCCGTGGAATGGAAACTTGGTGGAATCTTTAGGTTTCCTTTTACGGGAAACTACATGGAAGCTCGGGAAACCTCATGATTCCTAAAGTTTCCTTGACTCAGGAAACCATATGGAATTGGAGCGTAGTGGTTTCCGTGGAATGGAAACTTGATGGAATCTTTAGGTTTCCTTATACGGGAAACTACATGGAAGCTCGGGAAACCTCACGATTCCTAAAGTTTCCTTGACTCAGGAAACCATATGGAATGTGAGCGTAGTGGTTTCCGTGGAATGGAAACTTGATGGAATCTTAAGGTTTTCTCTTATGGGAAACTACATGGAAGCTCGTGAAACCTTATGATTCCTGAAGTTTCCTTGACTCAGGAAACTATATGGAACTTGTGTAGCACTTTCTGTGTGGCGGAAACTTGGTGGAATTATCTGGAGTCCCATTCCTGGTGGAAATTACTGGGAAACTTCAAGATTCCCTAACTTTTCTAAAGGAAGCAATGTGAAATAATGCGTATTCCTTTAAAAATCTATCAAAAAAATTTATTACATGTAAAAGAAAAAAGCATTACCATTTTATATGTTTAATAATTCATTTGATGTACAAAAACTGTAACTGAATTTTTCAATGATATCAAAATATTAAATAAATTCATATATCTTAGATAAACAATGGAACAGTCTTTCACATTTAAGTCCATTCATAAGGGTCATTAAGTACTTCTTTCAACATCAGTTTCCTGGTTTTCTTCACATCACCTATGATCTGCAATATTCATACAAAATTATTATATGATGTCAGAATTATAATGCTTGAATATAACTTAGAAATCTGAAAGATCAGTCAATGTCCTTTAATATACCAATATCAATAATTACTTTCCATGACCATGATACATATGATTTCAGCATTTAATGTATCTCTTTAATATTTAATGCTTTATGATAAGTGAAAAAAAATAACATAATATAAATAATGTTTTCAGCCTTATTATGTCATTGAGAATATATTACTACATGTATCTCATACTAAGAACCCTGCTTTCAGTTTGATTAGTTTGAGAGAAAACATACTGTATACAGGGTTTTTTCGCCCCGTCTTATTTTCGCCCTTTCACACTTGCGAACAATTTTGCCCCGTTTTAAATTCGCCCAGTCATAGTTATTGTTAACGAAATATTACTGTATTCTTTGAACTCGCCCCGTTTTAAATTCGCCCAAATGAGGGTAGGGCGAAAGGGGCGAAAATGAAACGGGGGCGAAAATTTCCCTGTATACAGTACCCTTTATAATAACAAAAATATTAGGGAGAGATTTTTTTTTAATTTTGATATTCGACCTAGAAATTGGTTGAAGATCATTGCAGACCCTCCACCCCATTGCACAAAAGCTAGATTACACCAGGGGAGAAATACACTTTGGACTACGATTTTAAAAAAAGATATACAGTAGATTTTGATACTGACCTTTGACCTAGAAAATTAGTCCAAGGTCACTCTTCATCCTCTATCCACAGGCTCTCTGTAGTTTAAGTTTGAGAGAGAAATATGCACAGAACAAGTGATTTCAGATGGAGTGATGGGTAGACACTGTCTAAGGGCATCCACAGAACAGGACCTAAAAATAATGCAATATATATGTTTTACAGTATATATACACATGTACTTGTATGTTAATGATTTATCATATGCTGCATTGGACACATATGATTTTATCATGGTTTAAGTATACATGTATCTTATGAGTAATTTTATACCGGTATTGCATGTACACTCAGTTTATTTAAGAAATAAATAACAAGTTTATAAACTTCAATGGGAGAGATACCACAAATGTATATATAAACAAGTAATTTAATTTTTTTTTTTTACATATATTGACCAACATTATTTACATCCATTCATCATGTTCATGAATTGGCTGATCAAAATTCAGTCAGTTTTAGATCTATATGATATACCACAAAGGACTTTCACATTTACAAAAGTTATTCCCCTTCGCAGGGTCGATCTGGGGTCAACCGGCTTAAGACGCTGTTTTCCCTCTTTAACCGTATCAACTTTGAGGGACAATATCTTAGAAATAAAATCTGTATGAACATATTCATTATGACTTTCATGTTGCCCCCATACTCTGGCAATACAGATACAGATCGTAATTGTCCAATATTTTTGAAGATTGAAAATATTAACAAGTAACTTACAAAGGACAAAGTGGGGAAAATGAGCGATACGCCGACAATTGGAGAAAGCTCTTAGGAATGTGAAATTCGTCTACTGGTGATGACAATTCCTGTTTTAATGTCACTGAAAAATTAAGAGACATTAAAAATTTAAGCCCTATTGTCATACACACATGCTGTTTTTTCATCCATATAACCTTTTAGTATCATAAAATTTACCAAAATTTAATACTTCAAATAATTTCATTGAATATCTATAAAATAAAGGAAACTCTAAAAACTTAGTGACTTGCAGAAATTATTCCTTGAAGAGAAAAAAATCTATCATATTTCATATAAATATGTGCATAATGAGCCTTTTTTATTCATTTAGAACATATAGTATGTGCCTCATTTCCCCAAGAAATTTTCAAAGACAATGGACTATGACTGTAAGCAGAAATCATTGCTGTTTACTTACATTGGAAAATTTATGAAAATATTTTTTTTTTTCTTTTTTTAAATAATGCTAAAAATAATTTAATCTATTAAAAATAATCTAACTGACTGTAAAATAACATTTTTCATAATCTTAATCTATGGGCAGATCACTTTAACTTCATAAAACTACCTGATATTAAAGTAGAACTCTTTAGTGTGCAGTTTTTAGAGCTTCCTTTAAGTAATCAAAATACTGACCAGCAAGAAATCAGTTAATAAGCATTTCCTTTTTTTCATTCAAATTTTTGTAGAGATCTCAGAGTTTTTTCCTGTTCAATTCAGGTTCAAGACGACAAAGTTTTATTGAAGTGTGTGTATTAGAGAACTGATTGTATGTCAATCATAGCAATACACACATAACATGGAGGATCTTTTACATAAAACTTCTTGTAGCTCACAGCTGATACTGGGCAAATTGTTTCAGCCCTAGCTTTTACATAAAACTTCTTGTAGCTCACAGCTGATATACCACAGTTCAGTATTTAAATAAAATTTAGAATCTTTTTTTTTTACAATCTTTTTTTTTAGGCAATTGTCATATACATACTAATCATGAATGAATTACCACTTACCAAATGACCACATCCTGAATCATCATACATTTTCTATAATTTTATCTCACTGGTTTTCTTTTAAAGTCACACAGTTTTCTTCTCTCTGAAATGATAAATTATGTCCAGGTACTATTGCATTCTAATTTAAACTAATTATGTAATAGCATTAGCAACAACCGGGATGGAAGAAAAAATAACCAGAAGTCTCTGTCGAGACTGTAGCTCTACTGGTTTGTACTTATCAAAAACTGATGCACAGAATTATGTATCTTAGTATAGTCTACTTGTGTGCCAAGTTATATTGAAATCAGACTAAAATTTAAGGAGGAGTAGTGTTTGCAGACAGACGGACGGACAGCTAGACAGATGGACGGACGCATTACTATCGCATAAGCTCTTCTGGTTTCTGACAAGTAGAGCTAAAAACAAGATGCGCTTGTGAAACACAGCAACAAAGTTCGAAAATGCAATTTTTTTTAGCATACTGTTACAGGTCACTGTCAAGATCACATAATCATTGTCCTTGTTGCCATTTGAAAGCACTTCATTAGTGGAGTATGCATACTAAATATGAAGCCACTATCTCGTATAGTTCTAAAGTTATGGTGAAGGTTTAAGTTGACAACAGACACTCAGACAGACACACAGATATACAGTTATGGCAAAAGTTTGAACATTATAACTTGGTATACACACAGCCACTTCGAGGTATCAAGGGTAAAATTCACAGCACAGCGGGACTGCATTTTGACTTCGAGGGATCAAGGGTTTCGAGAGATCAGGAGTTCGAGAAATCAAGAGCAAATCTGCTTAGTTATATAGTGGAAAAAATCGGGACCGGAGACTCACTTCAAGCGATCAAGAACTTCCGAGAAATCGAAGTTCAAGCTATCAAGAGTTACCTGTATATACAGATATAAGAAGCATCTTATTATTTGCAATTTTGACCTAATGACAGCTAAATCTGTTCAGTAAGACAATACTGTGTACATGTATGTAAGTAGTTTTATTGTGCATGATTATTTACTTATTTTCTTGATCTTCTCAATTTGAAGTGTTCTGTATTTTATAACCAAAGTTTGTAATAAACATAATGAAACATACCCTTTTCCACATCACATCCTGTATCAGACCTTTGACCAATATCAGCCCTAGGGCCTCTGTCCCTCTGGCTGATATTGGTGTCTCGGGCTAGGATGTGATATGGAAAAGAGTATGTATTATTCGCTATACATTGTCCTACTCAGGTCAATAATTGTGAAAAAAACTGATAATTCAAGCTGATGATTCATTTGCATTTCTTGACATACTATCAATATTAATTCACTATTAGGCTTTTCTTTTTTTACATCTTCATCTCAACAGGTTAGACATTACAAAAAAAAATCTTTTGAGCAGTAAACTATTTCAATAAACAATAAAACAAACCTAATCTCTTCAGAAAAGTGGACAGGCTTTCACCTACATTCACTTTTTTATGTATATTTTTCCTCCATATCATCGTCATGCATATGATTAAGGTTATGCTATTCCCTACAATCTATTCCAACTGTTCTGATGAGGATATCCTTCATGAATAATCGGATAAGCTGAGATTGAAGACACTTTTTGTAAAAATATCGATGCTTTTATCAAAGTTTTGAACCAAAAATACTTAATTTATACCTTGCCATAAGTCGTAAGTTCCAAAAAACAAGAGTTGGCTATCCGAAAAGTCAGAAAACACATGTATTCAAACCGGATGTTCTACGGTCTGAATTTAACTACGAAACCATGCTCGGTGAAACTATTATCATCCGGATAATTTGAGCGGGGTTAAAAATATTTCTTTTTAATTTTTTCTTCCGAAAAGTATTCATTTATATATAGAGAGAGAACATACATATGGAGCATACATTTTAATAAACATGATAATAGGCGAAACGTTGCCATTTTACAACATACAGCATGCACATGCACGGTGCCTTTGGGACCTCCATAATCTATGTTATGCTATATCACTGTCTCAAATTTTTTTTTCTCTCTCTCTCTCTTTCTCTCTGCAATATATACACTTAACAATTTAAAACTTAGGTATCCAACTTTTCAAAATGGCGTCAGAACAAAAGTTGCCTCCGATAGTGAAGATTTGTTGTTGCAAAATATTACAACTATTTACCGTAAATGAAAAAGTTAACAAAAATATACGTACACTAATCCTTCATAGTTGGCCATTGCATTTATCACAGTCTTAAAGACACTGGGTGGTGAAACCATCTTTACTTTTCACATTTACCAGCTGCTTACACCTTCTTCTTCGTCCTTCTCGATCCTCCAAAAATGGCGCCTCGGGAAATTGACCAATGAAATAAAGCGCCTACAGAGCGATGCAGGATGGGAAATATAAACTGTTGAGATCTTATATTAGAATTAAAAAGTTTTCCCCTTTACATGGAATAAAAAGAGGGGCTCCTAAATATTTTTGCCGATATGATGTGTAGGCCTAGTATATTTAGAAAAAAAAGCGCTTAAATACATGAGGCAAGAGCAGAAAAAAAAAATGTTTCTTGCTCGACACCTCAACTTATTTGCCTTCGGGATATGGGTTTCGGGGCTTGGTTGTTTTTAGTGGCCGTCCTTGCTGAAAGTACCCCCCCCCCCCTGTCCCCGCTTCTTTTAACTGTTACATGTATGATTATGAATTTATAATGTCACACTAAAAGATGTTAAATTTTTAAAAGCACATTTTATACCCCCCGCTTGAAAAGCGGGAGGGTATATAGTGATCGGGATTTCCGTCCGTCCGTCTGTCTGTCCGTCCGTCCGTCTGTACGTCCGTCCGTCCGTCCGTCTGTTACGCTTTTTCTCTTATCCGCAACTCCTCTTATACTACTGGGCACGATTATCTCCATAATCTAAGGTGAAATTAAATGAAACTTTCACAGAATCTTTATTACATATTGCCATTGTGCAATTTTACTTTTTTATTCGACACGTATTTTAGTTTTCTCAAAACAATGGACATCCATTTTTTGTTTACCTAAACATAATAGAAGCTTCTGGGTAACATTTCATAGATGTAAAAAGCAACACATACAATTTTTTAGTGAGCACATTTTTTTATTGTGAACTTTCCACAGGAATCCTAAAAGGCATGAAAATGAGCTACAATTATAATATGATTATCAAGAACAGTTTTTTTTATTTCAATAGTGATGATTGAAAAGTTCGGTGATTAATAATTCATTGCTAATAAATTGTTGTGTTTTTTTTTTGGGGGGGGGGGGGGGGGGATTAAATTAAAAATTGAACTCCCTCCTTTTCGGGGTTTAATTAGATTTTGAGCCTGCTATCAATATTACTGGTGGACCTGCTAGACTTTTCTCTAATTGCTACATGTACATTGTACTTTAAACTCCTTGGCTTTTAGCTAAAAAAATTTCACACATCATTTTAACACGTAAAATTGTTTTAAAAATGAATCAGAATATGTTGAAAACCTTTTTCTTAGGAGAGTTATATCTCTAGGTGGAACAAAACTAACATCTTATCAAAGGCAGGAAAATATAACAGTATTTTAATTCAGTATTTTAGTCGTGATTGGTATAAGTGAAGTCATGGGAAAGATTATGTCGAAAGTCATCTATACTCGTTGATGTGCAGGGCTGTACTTATGCGTACAGCTTTAGCTGCTGGTCCCGCCCTGTATATTCTTTAATGTTTTTTTTTTTTTCGTTAAGAAATCTGGTAAGGTATGCTAGTAAAAATAAAATCCCGGTTAGTTTATTACTCTAACGGAAATTACTTTCCTACAGGCCTGAAGATCAAGTCTATTAGTCACGCAAGTTTTTTTTTAAAAGAGTAGCATGTCGGCGAATAAAAATAAAGTAGTGTACAACATAGATAAAGAAATGTTTGTTGAAGTATTGACAAACTTCATACCTTTATAGAATGAAATCAACAAAAAGTGCACAAAAATACAATCGTGACAATTATACAATGAATTAATTATACAATTAATTCTTTTAATAGATTGCCTTATCATGCACTACTTTAAAATCCATTGTTCTTAAGGAAAACAAAATCATGCAAAATATTATAGACTTTTCTTTATCTAGAGCAATGGCCTTTGGAGAAAAAAAAATGGCTGAAAATTTTAAAGTTTGTTAAATATAATGTATGTGCATTTAGGACCCTACATTGTAATTTCATGCGAAAAGTGCAGGCGTTTACTACACGGGGATCTGCGTACATATTTAAACAAAAAAAGGAAAGACAAAAAAAAAGAAAACGTTTTATGTGATGAATTATATTATAAACATTTATCTAATAAATGTCTTTGTAGTACGTTAGATTACAAATTTCACACAAAAACCCATCAACAATATTAAATACAGTTTTGATTTCACATTGATCTATTAACGTCATTCTGATTTAATATAATTATACACGACGAGAATTAAGATCTATTCAATACCTATAGAAAATTATTTAATTTCTAAAGAGGATAGTTTTATTTTAAATCAGTAATGAAAATTGAAATAAAAATTCTAAATAGTTTGTTCTTTCATTGAACTTCTTAAATGTAGGTTATTTTATAAATATGTTCTCTTGTATAACTTTATTTATGGAATATACAATTTTTTAAATGATAAAAGAAACACGAATCATCATCTTAATTTAAAAGAATTTTCGGTCGGAGACTGTGTGTGTACATGCTCGACAACAGCCCATTGTTCCCTTTAGGTACAAAACCGTCTCAATTCACATAGAATATACAAAAAATACACAGTGACAGGTGTCTTCGCGGCACGTGTCTCCACCTGAAATGGCACGTGAGGACAGGTGTCCCTAATTACACAGGCCGACCATAGTGACTTTTTCAAAAGCGTTTTTTTTTTTTTTAAAAAGGGGGGGGGGGGGGGGGGGGGGGGGGGGGGGGCAAGGAAAAAATGAAAAGCAACCCACCCACCCCCAATAATAAAAATAATAATTTGATAAATTAAAAAAAAAAACAATATTCACTATTAATAGTAAAATACTAGTATGATAATACTCAACCCCCAGCCAATTCGATGAATGATTCTTATCTGACCAGTTTATATTAATATATTAATTCATATTAAAACAAAATCTTTATCACTTTCTAAACTTGTATTTAAAAACTTGAAACACTAAAAATGTAATTTTGACAAACCAACTGAAGTATTTTTTTCCTGACGGATTACCCCGGTATATAAGAAATGCCAACCTCTGGTATCTAACACAAATGCCTGGTAAGGTACCTTGATGTCTTGTGAATACATGTAATTATGTAAAAATAATTCTTCAATGTCAGTTGCAAAATACTGGAAAAAAATTTAATTATTTTATTGAGGAACGTCTCACCTGTCCTTAATCAGTAATCGTAACTTGACATATTTCTTTATTTACTTTTTAATCGATCTTTTTAGTAAACCTTTTCTGTAAATAATTTCATTAAATGTACCCTTCCTTAGCTCTTCCATTTTTTCAAAGGAACATTCATCATAGACAGCTTCAAGAAAGTGGGATCGGAAATGATTGATTTCTACATAACTGCATGCACTTACTTTTTTTTATTCCACTTCACGCATTCTATACGAGTTTACCAAAACTTATGTGATAAATCAAATTCAAAATTAAATTAAATTAAATAAAATTCAGTAAAATAAAATTGAATTAAAATTGAATTGCGTTCACGGTGCTGAAATATTAAATTAATCACACAGAAATACACATCTAGTTATTTTAACTGTTTGAAGTTAATTATTTTGATACAGCATGTGAAATATTTCTATCATTGGTAAAAATATGGTAACATAATTAAATATTTAACTTTTTGTAAAATAAAAGGTAGGTGGGTTAGTATTGAGATATACTTTCAAAGTTTCCCTGCCTGGGAAACATGGGGAAAACTACACATTGGTGGCTTCCATGTCGGGAATCTGTATGGAAACCACTGAGGCATGTTTACATGGTTTCCTATCTTGGGAAACTTACGGGAAACCACAGGTTTGTTGTTTCCATATCGGGAATCTACATGGAAACCACCAGGGCATGTTTCCATAGTTTCCTATCTTGGGAAACTTACGGGAAACCACAGGTTGATTGTTTCCATGTCGGGAATCTATGTGGAAACCACCGGGGTATGTTTCCATGGTTTCCTATCTTGGGAAACTTACGGGAAACCACAGGTTGATTGTTTCCATGTCGGGAATCTATGTGGAAACCACTATGTGGTTTCCATAAAATGGAAACTATATGGAAACTACTGATGTCACGATTCCCATATGTTTCCATCGGGTTTCCAAATTTGGGAAACCTGGCTTTTCATCCTCTGTCCCGAACTGCTCTTAGAATACGGCAGTATGTCTTGGTTGAATATTAGAAATCGTGAATATTTTGTAATTAATATCACTGATTATCTATGCACTTATTGTTAGAGAAGTATTATTGAAGGGTTGAAAGTTTGACGAGTTTGCACACGGCGGGTGTGACCGGTCAGCAGGGGATGCTTACTCCTCCATGGCACCTGATCCTACCTCTGATGTTTTGGAGATCCGTGTTTGCTCTGCCCCTATTTTGTATTGTTTTATGGACTTTTGATATTGAATACTGTTCGTTATCTCCAAATCCCTCATGAGAAACATTGCGAGTGGAAAATATGCCGATCTATAATAGTTAACTCTTTTGACGGCTGCTTTTTGCCATAAAAATGGAACTCGTAAATTTACTTACCTTGTTAGTTGTCATATCAGAATTACATTGTTAAAAACATTCTGATTGTACACACAATAACTGCTCGTGTTTCTGATTGACAATATCTCTGTGGTTTTTAGAGACTTAGTCTTCCAAAAATGTATTTGAATTTCCATGGGTACCAATCGTCCCGCCTCGTTATTAGATGTCCTATTTTTTGTATTAATATAAAGTAGAATTTGTTCAAAACTATAACGTGAAAAGAAAAAAAAACACTTGATATGGCTTTCAACTCGACATTTCGATATATCGAGGACGTATTGTCAATGAACTATAATAGTTATTTCCAAACTGAGGTTGACACGCTATACTCCGGTGAGCTTGAAAAACAAAATACCACAGAGTCTGACTCATCTATTTCATATTTATATAATTTACTTTGAAAAGACGTGAATGATTACCTAACAACCAAGCTCATTGATGACTTAAACTTTTCTATCGTCAACTCCCCTTAATATGCAGCAATATACCTTCATCATGTGCATTAATTAAAGAATTAAATTTTCTGCCGATACGTTTAATAATGCGAAAACACTTTTTAAACAGAAGCTACATTTTTAACATAGCAACGAGTGAATGCAGTAGCTTTCAAGAATTCTCATTTTCTCTCACATGTGTGCACAATTTAATGCTTGAAGAATAACTTTCAATCCGCATTAAACTAGGATTGTCGAATTTACAACAGAAAAGATCATTTTTGTCTGCAGAGAGAAATTGAGTTTAAAAAAAACTTCCATTTTAAAAAGTGTGTTCGCATTATTAGACGCATTGGCAGAATATTCAATAAAATTCATAACAAGTAAGAATGCCAATTTGTGTCCAGTTTTATATCCACCATAACTTGCGTCATATATAAACAGCAAGCATGTTATCTCATGAAATCAAGGACAAAAGCGGCGGAAAATATAGCCAAATCTCGCCATAATAATGATATTCCACTTTTATAGCGGAATTAACGTTTTCACTAGACTTGACAAATTACCCTATATTTTCAACATTTTTTGGTTCAAATTGAAAAAAAAAACATCAGTTTTTCTTTTATCATTCTTCATCTTTAACAATGATTTTATTTCAAGTTATTGAAAACGTTTAATTTACAGTCACAAAATTGAGGTCGTCCTTCTATAAATTAAAGAAGCACATTAATATTAGTGCCACTTAATAGTATTTATAGTATAAAAAGTCGTAAATTCAGAATTAAATTTTGGCTTTCCAAACTTTTATCTCCTCTTTACCGAATTTATTCATTTGACACTAAGACACTTACGTTGTAAATAGATGTTTTCGTGTGTCTTTCTAGGTAAATAACAATGGCATTATAAATGATTTTAGAACATACATGGCAAATTGAAAAAAATATTTTTTAAATAAAATCAATATTTACAAACAGAATATGAGACAAACAATAGACTTCGTGCACCAATTTTAAAATCTATGTCCAAACGTTTCAAACATCATGTGCAATCAACAGTCACTGTGAATCAAACATTCAAAGAATTAGCTTGGTAATTATTCTATTGGTAGAAGAATATTTCCATTTGGTAGTATTTTTGGCTCCAATAAGTACAAATCATTCTTAAACGTACATGGCTAAAGTAAAATTCATTGATTTTCACGTGGTATTAATGATATGAAAAAAAACATGAAAAAGAAATCCTGCATAATGCCATCCTTCATATTATATAATTCATATGTCTTTTTTCTTAATTTATAAAACAATAAAAAGAACTAATGTTTCTTGGCAAACTACTCGGCAGGTTTGTGATATCCTGTGAGCTGAAAGGCAATATGCACTTCATAGGTTTTTCAACAAACACCATTCAAACCAAAAAGCACTAAGATATATACATAATTATTCGTTTAAGTGTTTCACAATACGAAAAGTAACAAGCAGACTTAGGGGTTTTTTTTTAAAGAAGAGCATCGATGCATTAGAATATTACATACATGTAGCACTGCTATTGCAATAAATAAATTTATATTTACAAAATGACATGTGCACCGTTTTATAGGATACACACAAAGGTCCTAGAAAGATCAAATCATATCAATTCTCAAATTTTTCATTTTTTATGTATTTTCTTTTTAATTATATCACATTTAGTTTCAGAAAACATAGAGCACAAACTTGCCTATCTACCATATTTATATATTTAATGCACTAGTTTCAGATGCTTTTTGCACAACAATCTCAAACAAGCAAGCTTGTGCTACATGATGTCCGAAGTAAAAAGTACCTCAATTTTTTTGCAATTCCATCACATTGGAGAAAAGTCGGAAAACTGTCAAACTTTGACACCCTCCCGTGGCCTAACTGTACTCTTTGAATCGAATTTATAACTGGTTTTGAAATATGCAACCAATATAGTTCTTAACCGCAAAGTAAACAAGTTTAGCCGAGTTTTGATTTTTAGTAAAATTAGTGGCCAAAATTGGCCGTAATCATAGTTACGTAGTCCTTTCTAATCAATGAAGTAATATAATCTGAAGCTTTATCTTGATTACAAAAAAAAAAGAAAAGAAAAAATATACCCATTGTATGTTTTCCTCTTAATTAGAGTTACAGAAAGTAAAAAAAAACCCTAAAGCTTCAACGATTATACTAAAATCCAACTGTAAAAGATAAAATGTGAAAATCGTTTTTGGAAATGTGAATCATTTCATTTCCGAACATCACATGGTTGTTAGGAATTCAGATGTGATTTAATTTTATCATGTGATAAAATCAACAGATCTAAAACTAGAAATATGCGCTTTATTTTGTCATAAAGAGACCTTGCTTAATATTTTTTTTAGAATTACATTTGCCACAGAAGAGTACCATTTAAACTAGGTGAAATACCAGAGAGAAATTACTTGTAAAAAAATATGCATAACATCCGACCTTTATCATTGCCTTCTTTAAAATTTATGTTTTGTACTAAACTTACATGTAAGTGTCTAAGTATGTACTTTCACCATCACTGATTAGTTTGAACATTTTTACATATTAATACATTTTGTTTCATATAACGATCTGCAATTTTTTTTATTTTTAGAACTCTAGCATACCACCCAGGTCCATGAACGAGTCCATGAACAAGGTTTCATAAACCGTTCAAATTCAGATACGAATTCCTTCATAGGTTGGTTGCTTCTGCGTTCGTTCACATAGTGTTTTTGGAAAGAGTTTTTAAATATTTTCTGATTTAATTTTTTCCTATCAGGATCTGGGCTCTCTTTTCTCGCCAGGTGGCTCTGGCGGTTTCCTGACATTAGTTGGTTTCTTAGCTTTCTTGGCTAATTCTTGTTTGCTTAAGTGGATCGAACTTGACGGGCCTGGGAAGATTTCGTCTTCTTGGTGTGGGTTCTGGTTTATTCACCACTGGAATTACTGTGGTATCCACAAAGTTCTGAGTTGGTGGTGTCGGTGGTTTCCGCATGGAATCTCTGTTAAATTGTGGACCTCCATAATGACGATTTCGAGGATAGTTAATATGCATGGGCTCAAACAGACCGTGATCTGGCGCGCCTATTGGAACCTGGTTTTAATTAGCTTGTTAGGTGCCTTGGTCAAATACACTGGAGGAGGTTGTGGATAAGGTGCTATGTTCTTCGGACGAGAAAATCTGCTATGTTTTCTTGCAACGATAGGTGGTTGAGGTATAACGCCACTCAGTGGAACTTTTGTTTGAATGTAATTCATCTGAGCTCTATGGTTTAGTGTATTTTGATTGCTTCCAAAATGGTTTGTTTGGGTATGAATTCTATTCGCTGGTGTAATAAGAGGCGGAGTAGATATATATTCCATGGATCAGGTGGATTAGGGATATGGTGTCTTCTAAATCCACTAGGTGGCGGTGAAGGTATAAATCCGGGTCTTAAATGTCCAGGGGGGCGGCGGGTGTTGGTTTAAATGTTCCAAAAGCGAAACCCCTACGCTAACTCCAGTAGGCTGGCTTGGTTCACGCATTTTATGAATCGCACCAGACGAAAGGCCAGTATTTTTAGCAATAGGATGTGGCTCCAAAGGTTTCTTTTCTATATTCTTCGTTTGTTGCTGTATAACGGTGATAGCTTGATGCAAATCTGGTGGAATAATATCGCTTTTTGCAATTCCTCTTTTTCTTTGCACAGACTGAAACTTATCAAATAAGCTTTTATGTTTTTCTGGCGGGGTTTCCACGGGAAATTTTCTATCATTTGTTACTGAATTGAGCACTATTTGTGCTGGATTATGAAATTCCTTTCTTGGCATGTTCATAAATAGACTTCCATTCTCAAATAATTCGCCAGGTGGTAGGGGAATTTGAAAGTCTGTGATCAATTGATCAGCAACCATGGGTGGCTTGTCAACTTTTTTCTTTTTGTCTGTTTAGTTAGAATTCTGAATTCTTTGTGACAGAAGTAATTAGCTCCAATATTAATTTTTGCTTCCGATTTCGTATCGCTCTTCTGACTTGCGTCTTTTCCGATATTGATAATCATGTTTCTTGTTGTTTCTCGCTGAGTTGAGAGATTTTGTTCCTCTTTCTTCGAAACAACTTTTGCTTGAGAATTTTGAAAAGGAATATTTAGAGCTGCTTTTTTGTAGCTGTATCTTTGATTTTTTGTCCTTAACTTTATTTTGTAATTTTTAATTTTAAGCTCAAAAAAATATATGCGTCTTGTACGTTTAACATCGTCAAAGATTCCATTCTTACATTTTTTTTCCTGTAACGTCAAAGTATCTTCAGTAGATTGCCGTGGTTAAAAAATATACTTAGAGCATATTCTCAGGTATCTAATAAATGAGGAGATGTAAACACCACAGAGGTGATAGCGGAATATTACTTTTAAAATTATCAAAAATGACGATGGAAAAATCCCTCATGTCAGTAGAACATCCAAATATACGATATATCCCGGTGAGCTTGAAATATAAGATACTTGTTAAACAGAGTCTGACAAATCTATTTCATAATTAGACAGGGTTTATATCTCTCAGTTGATTCAGTAGGCTGTATTTTCTACGTATGAACAAGTTTTAAAACGAGGTAAGTTATTAAGGTCTTCCGTCTTCACGGAAGACCTTATAGTGATTCTACTGTTTCTTATTATTATTATTTTTCCGTACATCTAATTTTGTGCACGCGATTTCTCGAAGACTACAGGATGGATTTTCATGAAATTTGCAGGAACAATGTGTTGTTATCTGAAGTTATTTTATCCGAGAGATTTTTTGGAAATTCCTGTCTGGTGCCAAGTTACGGACAATTTTCTGATTTTAAAATGACATTTTGTCCGCGGTTAATCTCAAGAACGGTAAAAGATATCACTGTAAAACTTTCAGGGATTATAGATCGTGATAAGTACTACCCAGGACGCAATTTTTTGTACGTCGTCTCTACTTCCTGTCGATACTGCAGGCGAATTTAAAAAGTCGAATTTTTCAACTTTTTGTTTTTCAATATTTTTGAATTATATTAAAATGGTGAATAGAAACCTTTTCAATTAGGCTGAATATATAATTTGTTTTTAAATTGATAAATCCAAACTAGAGATATTAACAATCAAAAATTTGAAGCGGGGCCAAAATGGCGGAGGTCTCTGTCAACTCCGACATTTCGCAATAGGGGTTTACAGAGGCAGCCGAGCGTTTGCTTGAACAAAAGTAACATAAGGAGCAATGAAATGTGAAGGAATACTTGGATTGTCACGACATAGGTTCGTTGCAATTCTGTGTCAACCTACATTTATAATTCGAGGCCTCCTTACACGTCTTCTTTAATTGGTTTTAGTTGTTTATCAAAATAGAAATAGAAAAGAATTAATATGCAAATGAAGTACAATACCTACTATCTTTTGTTTTGCATCATGGAAACACATAGCTTAAATCGTACATGTAGTTATAAGTAATAGTTTTTCAAGATACAATATATATATATATAGTAAGTATAAAACGTGACCACTGTTTTCCCATGCACACTTGTGTCATATTAAATGAATAGAAAAGACAATTGTTACAATAAGAATTTTTAAAAAAAGAAAAAAAAAAAGGACAACTATTTTTAAAAGACCGTTTAATTGTCTTCATATAAACATTTTTTTTTCTCAATGCAAGTTTTTGAACATAATTGAATCTTATTCCTTGACCCTCGTAGGGCGATCGAGGCATTTTTTTTCGGTGAAACACACCACCTTTTTCATGAAAGTGTAGGTAACCGGAATAATTCACTTTGTGATTAACAGGAAAATTAAAAAAAAAATCAACCATCTCACCTATTTAATAGAACATTCCAAGGGAAAGGCGCTAAGATTTACTCGTGGCGTTTGGCGCGAAATTATGAATAGTGACCCTCCATTCATAATCCCAAGACAGATTTGCAGAATTACATGTTCATACAAGCGAATTTAGAGAAGTTGTTCAAATAGCGTAATCGATAAGCGTATCGGATTTTCACGCTAGTGACCCGTTTGACAGTATGACAGTGTGTCGAAAAAAATGTTTAATAGATTTTCAGCTGCAATCGGACGGAAGACCTCTCGTTGCTCGCAACGAGATCGTTCCTAGTTGACTAACAATTTGCTGAAACAAGAATATCAGCAGTCTCGTTGAAAGTCATCATTTGTAAGTTCTACGGTAGATGCAATGACATTTTCAGCAAATACAATTTATCACCCAAGGAAGACTGAAGTTTTTCATACTAATTGCTTGGCCTTTTATACACACTGACTTATCAACGGATTTTCCGTTATTTTCCGATCATGACAAAGCATATTGCGGGTGTGACTGGTCGACAGGGGATGCACACTCCTCCATCGCATCTGATTCCACCTCAGATCGATGTTTAAAAGGTCCATGTTTGCTCTGCTCTTATTTTTATATTGTTAAATGGACTATTGAACTTGAATACTTTCATATATAAACATCCTTTTATATTTAAAATCCTGTAAGTTATGTGCGTTTCATTCCAGGATACTTGCTCGGAGGAGTTTATCGAAAGTTACACAATCCAATTAGAAAAACCTTAAGAACCCTTGCCTCTCCATTCTCAGGGATGGTAACGCAGAATAAAGGGGAAGGTTCTTTTAATTTAACGTGTATCAAATGGGAAGAAAAGGATGAGGGAAAACAGTTTGCTTACAATCTGCTGTCTTGATGGGATTTTGATTATGTATATGAGAAATTATTATGTCTAGACTGTATGCATTGCTAACTTTGATGTATCTGTTCAAAACGTGAAGAACATTTGGTTTTTGTTCTTCACTGTCTTTTATAGAATCCCAGCTCGTTGTTCTATATCACCAATTCTTCACTGAAAGATATTAGAGTCATTCCAATTATTTACATTGGAATTACCTTAAAGTACTTTTTTAATGACACCTTTTATCGAGATTTCTCGGAAAGTTTTGAAAAAACAGATTTTTATGAATTGGGAATTTTCAAGTATACCTTGTGGAAAGACTTAATTTTATTCTTTGCACTCGTGAATAGGAAGTTTGAAATCTGCATGTGAAGGATAATACTTTTCATTCAAAGACATATCATCTTATATTTATTTTCAACCTTTTTTGTTGTTGTTCAAGGAGAAAAATAATTTTCTTTCATAATTTTCATCTTTACCAATGATTTTATTTCATTTTACTTAAAAATTGGTTCTATTTACATTCACAAAATTGAAGTGCTGATAAGTTAGTAAGCAGAGGTTGTCCTACCGTTAATCTGTGAATTATGGAAGCGCATTAGTGCCACTTTATAGTTTTTACAATAAAAAAATGTCTTAAATTCAAATTTTACCAAATGTTATCTTTGCTTTCCAAACTTTTATCTGCTCTTTTCCAACTTCATTGTGACACTAAGACACTTCTGTTGTAAAAAGATGTTTTCGTGTGTACCTTTCTGGATAAATTAACAGTGACATTTTAAATGATAATAGAACGTACATGGCAAAAGGGAAAATATTTTTTAAAAATAAAAATATTTTATATGTACAAACAGACTATGAGACAAAAAAATTAACATCGTGCACCAATTTTAAAATCAATATCAATATGTTTCAAACATCATGTGCAATCAACAGTCACTGTGAATCAAACACTCAAGAAATAGTTGTGTAGGTGCGAGGGTATTTACATTTGGTCGTATTTTAGGCTCCAATAAGTACAATTAACTTTTTTACGTACATGTCTACAGCAAAATTCAATGATTTTCATATGGTATTAATGATATGAAAAAAGTCCCGCACAATGAAATCCTTCAAATTATATGCATTTTTCTCCATCTTTTTCTTAATATAAAAAGAACTAAGGTTTCTTGGCAAACTACTCGACAGGTAGGTTAAAAATACAATACAACTGAATAAGCTGAACTGCAATATGTCCTTCAGAGGTTAATCAACAAACACCATTCTGAACAAAGAGCAACAAGATATACATACATAATCATTTAAATTTTTCACAAATACAAAAAGTAAAAAGTGGACTTAATTTTTTTTTTTTTAAGAAGAGCATCGATGCATTGTAACATTAAATAGCACTGTTATTGCAATAAATAAATCTATGTCAAGTTTACAAAAGGACGTGCACAGTTTAATGGGATATACACAAAGATCCCAGAAAGGTAAGAAAGTATGTCACTTTCCGAATTTTTCATATTTTAGGCATTTTTTTTTTTACTTTATATAACATTTGGTTTCAGAAAACATAGAGCACTAACTCGCCTATCTACCATATTTATATATTTTTAATGCACTAGTTTCAGATGTTTTTGTACAATAATCTCAGATAAGCAATCTTAAGATTGTGCTATATAAAAGTATCTCAATTTTCACGAAATTCCATCAAAATTGATAAAATTTGGTAAGTTGTCCAACTTGACTCCCTCCATTTGCTTAACTGTACTCTTTTAATTGAATTGTTACTGGTTTTGAACTACGCAACCATTAGAGTTCCTAACCGCAAATTAAAACAATTTTAGCTGAGTTTTGATTTTTAGTAAAATTAGGGGCCAAAATAGGTAGTAACCATACCTTGTCCTTTCTAATCAATGAAGTAATATAATCTAAAGCTTTACCTTTTTTTTTCGAAAAAAAGAAAAATATTTATTTATTTGCCCTGTATGCTTATCTCCTAATTAAAGTTACTGAAAGTACATAACCCAAAGCCTCAAAGATTATACTGAAATACAATTTTTTAAGATAAATTTAAAAAATCGTATTTTTGAAAGCATAAAACATTTCATTTCCGAAAAACACAATGCCTGTTAGGAAAATAGATGTGATTTGATTTCCTCATGTGATAAAATTTAATTAACAGATCTAAGTTTAAAAATATGTGCTACAACGTATTTTTTCATAAAGTGACCCTTCTCAATATTTTTAAAATTTAGATACACCACAGAAGATTTGTGCTGTGTATAAACTGTGAAATACCTGAGATATTACCTGTAAAAAAAAATATGCATCACAACAGACCTTCACCATTGCCTTAATTCTTTCAAATTTTGTTATGTTCTTAGCATACGTGTGTAAGGATATGCTTTCACCATGACTGATTAGTTTGAACATTTTTACATATTAATACATTTTATTACATTTAACGATCTGCAAATTTTTAATTTTTAGAACTCTAGCATACCAGCCAGGTCCATGAACGAGTCCATTTGTTTCATAAACCTTTCAAATTCAGATACGAATTCCTTCATAGGTTGGTTGCTTCTGCGTTCATTCACATAGTCTTTTTGGAAAGAGTTTTTAAATATTTTCTGATTTAATTTTTTCCTATCAGGATCTGGGCTTGCTGTTTTCTCCCCAGGTGGCTCTGGTGGTTTCCTGACATTAGTTGGTTTCTTAGCCTTCTTCGCTGCTAATTCCTGTTTCCTTTTCATTATATGCTTTAGTGGATCGAACTTGACGGGCTTGGGAAGATTTCGTTTTCTTGGTCTAGGTTCTGGTTTATTCACCACTGGAATAACTGTGGTATCCACAAAGTTCTGAGTTGGTGGTGTCGGTGGTTTCCGCATGGAATCTCTGTTAAATTGTGGACCTCCATTGTGACGATTTCGAGGATAGTTAACATGCATGGGTTCAAACGGACCATGATCCTGCGCGCCTACAGGGACCTGGTTTAACTTGTTAGGTGCCTTGGTCAAATACGCAGGAGGAGGTTGTGGATAAGGTGCTATGTTCTTCGGACGAGAAAATCTGCTATGTTTTCTTGCAACGATAGGTGGTTGAGGTATAACGCCACTCAGTGGAACTTTTGTTTGAATGTAATTCATCTGAGCTCTATGGTTTAGTGTATTTTGATTGCTTCCAAAATGGTTTGTTTGGGTATGAATTCTATTCGCTGGTGTAATAAGAGGCGGAGTAGGTACATTCCATGGAGCAGGTGGATTAGGGATATGGTGTCTTCTAAATCCACTAGGTGGTGGGGGAGGTATAAATCCGGGTCTAAAATGTCCCGGGGGCGGCGGGTGTTGGTTAAAATGCTCAGAAAGCGAAACTCCTACGCTTACTCCAGTAGGCTGGCTTGGTTCACGCATATTGTGAATCGCACCAGACGAAAGGCCAGTATTTTTAGCAATAGGATGTGGCTCCAAAGGTTTCTTTTCTATATTCTTCGTTTGTTGCTGTATAACGGTGATAGCTTGATGCAAATCTGGTGGAATAATATCGCTTTTTGCAATTCCTCTTTTTCTTTGCACAGACTGAAACTTATCAAATAAGCTTTTATGTTTTTCTGGCGGGGTTTCCACGGGAAATTTTCTATCATTTGTAATTGAATTGACCACTATTTCTGCTGGATTATGAAATTCCTTTCTTGGCAGGTTCATAAATAGACTTCCGTTCTCAAATATTTCACCAGGGGGTAGGGGAATTTGAAAGTCTGTGATCAATTGATCAGCAACCATGGGTGGCTTGTTAACTTTTTTCTTTTCGTCTAGTTTTGTTAGATCTGAATTCTTTGTCACAGAAGTAATCGTATTAGCTCCAATATTAATTTTTGCTTCCGATTTTATATCGCTCTTTTGACTTGCGTCTTTTCCGATATTGATAATCATGTTTCTTGTTGTTTCTCGCTGAGTTGAGAGGTTTTGTTCCTTTTCCTTCGAAACAACTATAGCTTGAGAATGTTGAAAAGGAATTTTATAGCTACTCTTTTGACTTGCCTCATTTCTGGAATTGATAATCATGTTTCTTGTTGCTTCTTGCTGAGTTGAGAGATTCTGTTCATTTTTCTTCGAAACAATTGCAGATTTGTGAAAAGGAATTTTATAGCTGGACGATACAGACATTGGTGCAGGTTTCAGACCCAAATTTGCAAACTGTGGCTTATTCGGTGTCGGTTCTTTCATTATCGGTCTTTGAACAGCATCAAGTCTTGTTATATTTTTCACCCAAGTTTTGTCAACTTTGCTTTCGTGTTTTTTCGCTTTTACTTCGCCACCAGTCGACATTGATTGTGTATTCTTGATTTTATCAGCCACTGTTGGTGTTGTATTTTGCCTTGGGGTTGTGGTTTGTTTTTTATGAGTCTCTGACCTAGATTCATCCTTTGCAATATCCTTCACTTTTTCATGTGTGCTTTGTAATGAGAAATCCATATTACTTTGTGTTCTAAATTTCCCGTGGAGTTTATGGTTTTCAACTATGTTTGCTTTATTCCACTCTTTTCCGGGGTAATGGCTTATTTTCCACCCATTATTTGACCCTCCAATGCCTCGATTGTTCTTATTAACATTCATAAGGTTTTTATTCACTTTTATTTTTCGTCGAATTATAATCTTTTTAATTATAGTCTTAACTGGACCCTGCTTTTTATTTCTGATCATAACCTTCTTTATTATTTTGTTTGTGTGAGGTTTATATTGTTGAATGTCTTGTTTTGCAAACACTTCTTTTCGTGGTAACTTCTGTGCTTGCTTTGTTTTAAGCTGGAGATTTGCTTGCGAAAACACGGGTGCTTTGAACCTAAAACTGTTGCTGGAGAAGGCGAACGTCTTTGGTTTCGAACTTTTTAGATGAGTGCCGATTTCCTTCATAGACACAGGTTGTGCTGGTGGTAAATAGGACTTGAATGACGGTTTCCCAAACTTGGCACTGCTTTTGGATATTTTGGCTTTGGCATCTAGAATTTAAAATCAAGCAAATTTTGTTAATCGTCTATATTGAATACTTCTTTCAGCGAAAGAGTCTCACAAACTATTGTGAGTTAACAAATACACACATGTTTAAATTCTTGCATCTAGCATTTTTGGCGGATGCAAGATCTAGAGCAATGAAATCTTTTTTTCTGGAAAGGTTTTTATGTACAAGAAGATCTAAAAATGAAACTAAAAAATCGAATTCATAGTCTTAATTTTCTTTTCCAAAATTGTAAGTAAAAGTTTCTCACAATGAATCCCATTTTAATCATTTAAAAAATATAATCTGGAAAGAATAGCTAAAATAAATTTATCGCAGAAAATGGCAAGAAAAATTAAATTTTGGTCTAGTTATGTAGATATTTAAATGATATCTGAATGCATAACAAAACCATAACCAACGTTTAAGAGGCATTTTAAAATATTTCATGTTGCTCTTTATGCAATTTATTTAAAGAAGATAATAAACTTAAAATATTTAAATCAAAGGATTCCTACCCTGGATAGCACGTGTTGCTTCGGATTTCTGATCTGATATGTTGTTAGGAGCACAGTTAATACAAACAGCAGCAAGAAGGATAAAAAGGAAATGCCACTGGACTCTCATTGTGATCTAAATACAAAATAAATCAGAATCTTAGTTGTTATAGAGATCTGTTTCAATCACTATTGAAATAACAACTACTAACCACTATTAAAAGAATTATTTCAATAGTAGTTAAGAGTGCATTTCAAAACCAAGCACAGGTTGTAACGACTGTTGAAAATAATCGTTCACTGTTGAAATAATTTCAAAACCTAAACCATGTTGCAGCCACTATTGAAATAATGTTCATTTTGAAATGCACTCTCAACCACTATTGAAATAATTATTTCATAAACAGTCGTTATTTCAGTGGAGATTGCAACATACCTCGGTTTCTTTTTTAAAAACATGGCTACATTTTTCTTGTGCATGGTGATAGGAACATGTACAAGATTTTTGCAGTGCACCTTTCCCAGTGATAATTTTCCGAGATTTTCTTAATATAAAATCAAAGTATCATTAGATGCCCTTGGACACAAAATCAGCATACATTACCAGACATTTGAAGCATATTTCAACTGATGAAAATTCTTGTATTTTCAAAGAAAAAGTTACTGAAGATTAAAATTAATCAGCTTGTTTTTTCTTATTTATTTCAGAAAAGATCTACAGCATTACCATGCAGGAATAATAGAATTGCCCAAAGATCCTTCATTTATTGGAGCTATTAAATTACGCAGGGAATAAGACAATATAAAGTTCAAAACCACGTTTCTTATGTCTTAAACTGCTACATCGCTTTTGATCAGTCTGTCTATCTGTAACGTATGTCCTATTTTATGCATACTTGGAAGTTTTATAAATCTGTATCCTGCATATGCATGTGAAATAATACATGCATGTACATGTACATGTATGATTAATTTATCAAACCTGCTGATTATTCCATTGACAGATGACCTAGACAGTATAAAAATGAAATTTACATAGCAGGTGACATTCGTAAAACAGGAAATGTGTGCACTCTTTGATATAAACAGTGAGTAATGATCATCCATAAACCCGAAGATTGTTCGCATGCACAACTCATAAAACATAAACATTCCAATCGCTGAGTAGGTCATTGATAATTATCAGAAATAAGAAATAGAATGGACGTTTGATTATCTTTATTCATTTATTTGTTTAATCATTTGTTTATTAATCCATCTGGGTTTTTTTTTTTCTTTTTTATTTTCGACTACATATCAATAAAAGAAAAAGTTAGAAGAAATTTACTATTATATGTGTTTGATATTTAATGGTTTATTTATGCATTTGCAAAAAAGTTTTTTTTCTAAAAAAAAAAAAAATGAAAAAAATGTAGAAAATGTTCAGAAAGGATAGACCTGAATATTTCTAAATTAAAAAAAGTTACACAAATAAATAAAAAATAAGGAATAATTATTTTCTCAAATAGCCTTAAATGAAATATTTTTTAAGTACAGCTCTCTTTACCTTTGGCGTCCAGAGAATTTGACTTAAAACAAAATTCAACAATAAAACGTCTAAAGATAGATATTTGTCATGAATACAACATGTAGGTGACATGAGTTAATGAAAATAACAAATTGATGTTATAAATTAATAATGACCAAACTGCACGAGCGTAACCTTATTCCACTGGAATTAATTTGTAGTTTATGATGACATTAAACAAGGTCGGCGTGAGGCCAAAACATAACATCTAAGGTCGGCACGAGCTCACCAGAAAAAACAACAAAAGAGTCATGCATCAGAATGTTCAAACGCGACCAAGTCAGGAAAGAGAAATAAAATAATTACAAATCTAATGGTTTTTCAAGATATTTTACGCATAAGGTTGTCATCTGAATTTTTCATCAAGTAAAAAATGACTGACGTGGATCGTTGTCTTACATTAACTTTGTTAATAAAAACTTCAAAAGTTTGTACATGGATTTGTTCACGTCATAGATGCCATTCAAGCATTTTTCGCATTTTATTTCGAAGAGGAGAAAGCGTAGACCTCTTAAAAAAACCCATCTATGGTAGCCAAGGGATTCTGATACTCTCGCAATTCTGCTTAAAAATCTTTGGGTTTGCAAGGAACATGAGGAATGTAGATTAGAGACCATAGATAGAAATCTCAGCCAGATTCGTCTACACCAAAACTTTTGGACAGACGTCTCTTCCGAAAGATTTCTAACTCATATTCAAACAATTAAAAAGGAGAGGTCTCAGAAAGAGGAGTTTTGAGGTCTCTGGTTTTATTCTACGCTTTAAACATAACCGGAAGTTGAGGTATCTGTAAAGACTTTAAATATCATAAAGTAATTTCAGTAACGATAAGAAGGCTTCAAAACGAAGGACGTTTGGAACGGTTTGTTTGAAAAGAAAAAAAGTATCTAGAAGCGAACTGTTTATGTTAAAGTAGGATTATAACTGAAAAAATTAGTAAATTTTTACTTTTAAAGCAATATGAGCTGTAGTGTGCATTTTGAAAACTTTTATTTTGTTGTTAAAATGTGTTATTATGATAAATTTGTATGTAACTTGAACCGTAATGATCAATTAAAATAAAGCAGAAAAAAGACTTCTATATACAATCCAATACATAGTTTTATATGAGAAGTCATTATTGTATACAGAACGACAATAATGCAATTTTGATTTAATCGAACTTATAAATGGTTCTTTCATAGCAAATATGACATATTATGAACAACAGAAGTTTATTAACACTATTTCTTTGGTCATTGAAATAGTTATTTACAAATTTGCAACAAAAAATTCTGACATCAAAGTTGCAGCTCATATTGCTGTAATCGGGGACGTCTAAAACTGAGTTATATTCCTTGTGTTAAGAGAAGGAAAAGGTAGCCTGGCTGACCCCTGAATTACCTGAATAAATCTACTACTACTACTACTACTACTACTACTACTACTACACCCATATACGAAACTATGGCTTAAAAATGACCCGTATACGAAACTAGGGCATGTGAGGAAAACTACATATGTATTACTATTTTGATATGCTAGCTACCTGGTCTCCTTTTCAAACCAATTGCAAGTGTTCGAATGGAATTCAGACATATTAATTTAAAATATGGCGAAATCATTCAAGTAATAATTTGTAGACCATATAGTTCTGCAAATCATATTAATTTTAAAATTACGAACGCCACAGTCAGGATATAAATAAATGGTTTCCAATAAATCCATACAAATGCACATTAATGTAATTTTTTTCATTGTTCTTCAAAACATAACCTCTACTTCAATGATAATTAAATGTAGATCAGGGTCCTTTGATTTACTTTGTGCTTGTTTAAATATAACTCGATCCTAGTTAATTCCAACACTGTTTTTATTCTTTATCTTTTATAAAGAAAATGGTTAAAGGTTATGGACTCATTCCTGTCCTTGGGACTCTGTTGCTTTTGTTCGCATGGACATGCATGCAGTTTGATTTAGAAACTTAATTTATTGTGATTTTTTAATTAACCGGGTGGTAGTAAATTACTACCACCCGGTAAGTTCAAAAATTGCAATCTTTATGACCTATGGATAAACTCCTCTTTGTTTTAGTCTTCATGCATATGTACTAATGAAGAATGGGAAAGTACATTTAATATACATTAGTATGTGTATGGTATATTTGTCCTTTAAACGAACTCGTATGTAAAGTGGTAACTCTGAATATGGTGTAAAAAAGCATGCATAACTGTAGAAAATGTGAACTTTTTAGGTGTATATAGAATACGTATACATGTAACATTTATTTTGCTTTGGCATAAAATACAATGCTACAAGCAATTACAGTCATAATTACCCTCATCAATATTCAGAGATCCATCATAAAACCACAAAAATTACAGGCACACTCCCCATGTAATAACATTTCCTTCAATGACCAACTCTCATATGTCCACATACATAGGTCCCGCCACAAAATCCACAAAGGGGACTCCAAAGATGCAACGATATCACTAAGTTTTTCTGTAATTATGCTAACATAAATTGTATGTTTTATTATTATCTATAAGCAGGTTTATGTTCAACATCAGTCTTTTTTAAGCTTACAGTGGAAGCCATTAGATCACGTGCTTCGTGCCTGCCAGCACAATTGAAGGCAAATTCCTTGTAGAGATATTTTTATCTGATTATAATTAAATTGTTTCTCAATTACTTTTTAATATAAAAAAAAGTGTAAGATACTAAGTAGTCAGATTTGAGGAATTGAAAATGCTCACAATAAGTCTGAATTCTTAAATGCATGTGCATGAACCCGTTGTCTTTCCTCAAGGTTTTCTTTAATAGCATTTATACAACTTAAATCATCAAATATCTTTTTTTCTTGTTTAATTACACGATAAAAGCATCTGCTCTGATTTTGATAATAGGTATCCAGGATTTTAGAGAAATTCCATATTTATATACGGTATTTTAATTAACATCAACTTTTTGTAAGTCTAAAAAGAACCTTAAATCATATTAAGACAAATTGCACAAAAAGATTTTAAGTTTAAGGACATTTTGAGATCTAGGCTTCTTCAGAATAATAATTTTAAAGAATTTCCTGTGTGACTTGGGGGAAGATATTTTTCGCCCCATAGACCGTGAGGACAGTTTATTTCAATTTTGCATGCGACAAAAGTCATTTAAAAGCTAAAAGGTAGATATTGACTGCATGCACTTGCATTTCGGAGGGCACAGACTTATGTGTATCGGTACTGTATCTTTATTTAATGCTGCATGTCGAAAATATACACAGTATCGTTTAAACTGCGCATCTGTAAAAGTGATATTTTGAATTTTTTAAACAGCAAAAGAGACACACTAACCGGGTCACCTTGAGGAATGCCAATATATACACAAAATATAAACTGATAAACTTCTTGTCTGATACCTGAAACACATAAATCCTTGTGCTAATAATGTTCTGATCTAGATTTATTTTTCTCTTTATTTGACCACACTGCATAATTAATCAAGGATTAATGCTGATATGGGTCTTTCGTACCAGTCGATCGGGTAATAAAGAAATACTTGTTTCATAATAATCGCTTTCTGTCGGTGGTTTCTCCACACGAAAAGTGAATAAACCTTATACAGTTCATCAATGAATGTGTCGTTCACTGATTTTTATTCAAAAATTGAATTAATGCACGATTATGAAAATACAGACCAATGAAATCGCATAAAGGTATATTTCTTCTTAAAATGAACATAGCCTTTTTTTTAAATATTGGTACTTTTGGGCCAAAAACCTCTCTTTAAACGTTTGTTTAAAAACCTCTCATAGAAAAGGATGTTGTTATACTTATTATAAATGTATATTCGTTGTAACTTATAAATCATTTAGGCCAGTAAATCGTTGTCATGCTTTATAAATTATTTTCTAATTTTTTTTTTATTAAAGTAATGTCATGGTCTAAATTTTATATTTACCAAGTGGGAGCAACGCAAAAATAAAAACAAAAATTAGAGATCAATACAGTGATATCACTGTATAATTGAATAAAACGATTTTCAATATATTTTTGGTCGATGTTATATATATAAGTAACACTGTACATCATTCGAGCAACATTATTCACACACTTCAAAGAAAAATAGCCATAAGTGACACCTCCAAACCAAAATAATGACTCTCTGTCAATCGATGATAGAGATAACCACGAAATAAATACACCGATATTCATAGAATCAATCACGAAGCGCCTATATGGCCATATAGGAAATCAAGTCTTTATATTCACTCTTGACACAGTTCCAAATAAATTCCTATCATAGCACGGGTTCTGTAAAAGTGCGATGTCTTATGAATAAAAAAATCAAGAAAAGATTTTTTTTTCATTTTTTTGAAAGATCTATTGATTTTTGACTGTTAATATTTTTTTTTCTAATTTCCTAAAATTCTTTGCAAAAGATCAGGCACACACGTTTTTACGGTTTAGGTTTTATTCCGTTTGGGGCTTTCCGTCTCTCATTAACGAACAGCAGATTTAAAAGTAAATAAAATTTGGATGAAGAAAATAATTTCAAACTATTGTTAAATTTTTCCATGAAATATTGTACTATAAACAACTACGAAAAATCCGGCAATTTGACTAATAAACCATGCGTTCTTTTTTTTCTTTTTTGTTGATTTTGTTTTAATTTATTAGAATTTTATTCTTTTTTTTTTCTTTTCCGCGCTTCAATTTTGTTAAATTTTAAAACTGATTATGTCAAATGCACATTAGTATATATATATATATTAATGTAGCTTACCTCCATAAAATAAAAACTATAATTCCCAAAAATTATCCAAATGCAAGAAAATCTGTTAGATATAGAACATTCATAATACGAATAATAGATCCTCTCCTTAGACCGAAAGGGAATCAAATTCTCTAGACCACAATTAAAATTCTGGGGTAGAATCCTTGTACTGATAAAGAGAAATGTGTGTCTATTTTCACTTTACGGGACCCGCTCTGAGCTTAAAATAAAACTAATAATGGGCCTGATCTATTATTTATGTCCATGGTTTTTATTGTCTATGTTGTCTCTCATGGCGCTATATTCGACGCGTGCTATTGGTAATGGCTTACCTTGACTTTATTTTTTTTAGGCATAGGCATCTTACACTGGCTATGCAGTAGTATCATGTCCTACGCCCTTTTAAAAAATATGATAACATTTAAACAAACATCATATTCATTCTCACCTCATTCGGAAGTTTTCGTCACCCCTAAAAAAATATTTTTTTTTATTCGTAGGGTTTATAAATCGAATTTATCATTTATAATTGTCTTTAAATAATTTGTTACATGTTATGGGTTGACGATAAACATAGAAATAACTTGGTATGGTCCTACTTTTATTTACTTCGACAATTCAAGATCAATGTTTTCAAACGTTAATTTATTTTTTTTTCAATTCACGTTCATATTTTACTGTGATTAATTTCCATTCTTTAATTTAAAACGGTATAATTTAATACATCTGTATATATATATATATATATAAAACATTAAAATTTACCTAGAGCTCCGAAACCATTCGACATTGCTCTCTCTCTCTCTCTCTCTCTCTCTCTATCTCTCTCTCTCTGTTGTATTTGGATGTTGGAAGTTGGAACGTCAAAAGAATAAGCGCGCTTTTGAAAATACTATCAAATTCTCCGTTTATGACGTCATTGGTAGAACGTCATAGAAAACGACGTACAAACAACAGATTTCAAACGGAATACAACCAAATACTGTCAGTCTTCTAATATTATACGCATAATGGGAAGACTCTGGTCAGGATTCCGGACACTAGCTGACGGATGGCGGCGTTTGTTCAAGAAAAATCCGGATCCAGAGAAGGAACGGAATAATCCGGAGGAAAATATGTGGGTAAGAGAAAATGTTCTCGATCCTCAAATAGAAGTTAAAGTTTTCTCAGACAAAGGAGAGGTAACAAGAGCGCAAGTGGAATTAATCATTCGAGAATTGCAGGAATTTCAAGCAGCTTCAGGAATACCCAGAGAGGATGCTGACGAGTCAAAAGTGAAGAGTACTCTGTTATTACAAATGTCTGTCAACATGGAAGACATAAGCAATATCTGTACAAAACTGTTGCGTCTTTGTAGCTCAAAAGTAAAAGACGAGGTGGCTAACTACTATATAAATATTACTATAAGCCTGGTGCATTGTGAGAATCAGAAAACGGTTCCTACATGTAGTTATGCCTCCATGCAAGCTATCGAGGAGCCGACCAATTCAGATATTGCAACTGCGTCCGTAGAAACACATGAACTTCAGCATTGTTCCGAACTCCATTTCGACATACCAGATCCCGATGACTTACAAAACTCGCGGAATAAAAAAGTAAATATCAAGTCGATGAGTGATACAGATTGTTCGGCGGTGAAACCAATCAGTCAGATTGAAAAGATTGAACCAGATACAGATAAAAGTAGTGTAGGCAAAGAAACATGGGCAGAAAGTCATGAAAATAAGGAGATTAAAAATATCAGTGAAACTCCTATACAGAAAAGTACCGAGAATACTGTCGATCAAGCCATGGTGTCCCCAAACATCGCAGGAAAACCGAGTTCATCTGAACGGAAATCCAGTGCAAGTCCAAAACCATATGTAAAACCTAACCCAAAACCAAATCCGAAACCAAACAACGCCAGCGGAAGTAGAAGCCGAGGAATGGATCCTGATGTTATCATGTCACGTCTGACACGAGTGTTGAAGAATACTGAGATGTGTTCTGAAGAATTCATGGCTCGAGACGGGACTAAACAAGACATCGAGAACATGCAAGCGCTCGAGAAATCCTTCTATAGAACTGGTATAACAAACCGTGTACGGGACGAAATATCGGGACTAAAAATCAACAACACAATTTGGATGGAGCAGAAATTTGCAAAGATGACAAAATCTGTAGAATTATTAAGCTATCTCCACAAGCTTGAGTTTTACGCCTTGCACGAGAGGTTTCCAGAATTAGTTTCCTTTGGTGATTATGTCCGTTCCAAGGAAAAGCAACTGAAGTGTCCAAATGTAAGGCGAAAATACGTTGCTCTTATGTTATACGGCGCTCTCATCAAAGAAAAATGTTTCGAGGAAAGATTCCCAAACTACTCAAAAGAAATAAGAAAATTACGAAGCATCAAGCAATACATTCAATTCTGTCTGGCCAACGAGGATCCTACATTTCATTCTAGTACGTGTAAGATTCATAAAATGCAAAAATGTTCCAAAAACGGACAGAAAAGGCCATTGAAAATGTTAGCCGGGGAAACTAAACCGGAAGGCAAAACTGGTGAAGAAAGCTATCAAACTAGCCGCCGGCAAGTTCCGGAGGAAACGAACCAATCTGTAGACGATTCGGGCGATTTGAAAAAGAGCGAGGTTTCTGATATGTTTCCGGAAGAAAGTTCGGGCGACAATTATAATCAATCAGAAGACGTTAATTCTGATGTAGATGGGGGCTTAAAATACGAAGAAAGAATGGGCACGAAGGATGAAGGAGAGGGTAACAGAAAGTCAACGGAATTATGGAGAAAAGATTTGAGTCAGGAAAACTGGACTTTTGAAAAAGATGCTGTCGAGTCGCTGGATGATCGCATAAGAACTAAGAAGTATGGCAAAGGTGCAAAAAGAAAGTTTCAAGAGCCAAAGGTGAAAGTGAAAACAAGAGGTGTTGCTAACCGACATATTGCACCGCTAAAGCAGGAAATCGTGACTGAAGATGCTCCGGAATTGTCCACAGGCGATGGTATTTATAACGTCTTTGCCAGTCATGAGATTTTTGAGAATTCTGGAGACCACATTAACGAGACTAGCAAAAGTAAAGAAAACAGCGACAAAACTTATTTAGAAAAGGAATTGGTTTCTGAGCCCGACTTTAGACATGTTGAATGCGTGCCAAGTACAGTAATTGTAGGAAAGAAGAACGAATGCGGGGATTTGGGAGAAAGATATGGAGCCAGCGAGTCGTACGCAAACAGTTCCAATAAATCTCGGCGGCAGCGAAAGAAACAACAAAGAGCAAACAAAGTCCTAACGCTTGGAAATCTTAACAACTCGGCTCTCGTTGAGTCTGACAGCGACGACCTGATGGAAGACTACGATTCAACTGACGAATCGGATGAAAGCGCCGAAGAGTTCAGCGAGTTTCTTGCACTGGACGGTATTAACTCTGACGACGACGCGGGTGACTGTTTATGCTGTGTTATACACGATTACTTTGACAGGTGCGGAACAACATTGAAAGCTGAACCACGGATAATAAAAGAAAAGAACATTTTGTTTTCATTTTATTGAACATTTGTTTAGTTTAGATACTATGAACGTGGATCCTACGTGGATGTTTTTACAGCAATTTTATGATTGTAATACAAGAAAATTTCTTTCAATTTTGAATGAGATCGTCTTACATTACATATAACATGGGTTTAAATAAATCTCAAATAATACTATAATGGAATATTTTTTTGTTTTAAGTTTCAAAAGTATTTATGACAATTTTAGAACTCAATCATGTCAATGTCCATATGTTGTTTTTACAACGACGTATGGGTAGACTCAATCGTGAAGCTTTTGAAAGTGTTTATCTCCAAATTTTTAGATTGTGGCATTCATTGTTGAACATAAAAATACTACTACTAGAGGAATGTACATGCACTGCATTGGTGAATTTGACCATTTGAAAAGACTTAAGCAAACCGGAACAACAACAATAGGCAGATCTATTTTTATTTTAAAAATTTCACAAATAAGGCGGTGCTGATATTTTTCTATGTTGGTCACCATCACATACAGCATAAACGACTGACTATACTTGGTTTATAATTTTGTTGAAATTGTTCCTTTCCAGTAGTTCACTGCTGGGTTGTTCTTTTCAACTCGTATATTTTATGAACTGAAATAGTGTATTAAAGGAGCTATTAATGAATATATAGAGGATATTCGATGTTTTGTAGTTGAATATGGAATTTATTTCACGAGTGGGACAGGATTTTTGATATTTTCACGAGTGCGAAGCACGAGTGAAAATATCAAAAAATCCTGTCTCATGAGTGAAATAAATTCCATATTCAACTACGAAACATTGAATTTTCTGCTTACATGTATGTATTACATTTTTAAAAACAAATCTTTGATTTTTCCTTTGCCTCTGCCTTTTTGTAATACAATGATAGGCTACATGACGTCATAGTTGAGCGGTTGAGACGTCATAGCTAAGTGAGGTGAAAACACTGTAAACATGGATTTAGCAAAATATTTTGGTAATTTTTGACAGTTTCATTTGCTGTCAGAATGGTTTATTTATTTCCATCTATCTTATTTTATGTCAAGGAAGTTTTTTTTACAACAATCTTCGTTATGGGAAGGGAAATCTCGAGTTTTCCCGCACTTCTGATATTCGTCACACTGTGACAGGATATCATTTTGATATCCTTTCATACTGTGACAGGATATCATTTTTATTCAATGAATAAATTACAGTATATCACGGGTAAAAATGTAATAAAAAGATGACAATTATATTAATGGCGAAGTATTATAATTATAATTCCTGAGAACTATGATGATCTGATTAGAACTGTGACTCGTTCGTATTATTTTGATTACCGTAGCCTATGTATTTAAAAAAAGGCCCCTCCCCCTCTTTTAAAAAAGCATTTTAGGTATGTCATCTGTGGCACAATTTAAAACACATTTCGATACAAATTTTATTAGTCATGCACAGGCACTTGTTTCGGTAATAAATTTTTAACCCACAGTATAAAAATAACATGGATTAAAAAATTTACTATCGAAACAAGTGCATTTGTAGTCTTGCTATAAACCATGCCAATTTTTGTGCAAGTTTTGATGCTTCCAATCTTTAATGTATTACTTAAGCATGTTTTTATTTTTATTTTTTTTTTTTTACAAGTGCGAGTCAACTATCTATATTTAAAAAAAGGCAATGCCCTTGTTCTTATATATATAATAATTGATTCCAGCCAAATACATTGTATTCTAATTAATGAAATTACTGTGCCTGGGGAAAAAGGTGACGTTCATGCACCATCAATTTACATCGGGATCGACATTCCTATTTATTGGACTTCGAACAGGCGACGACAGAACGGTCAAAATCTAGACTTTTGGCCCAGAAAATGAACTCTGCTGTCCCATTTTGACTGGTATTGAGTTATAGACTTGTTTAAGACATGGAGCGGCTTCAAGTAACATTCGGACATCTGTCCACCACAGCATCACAGAGTGACCAGCAAACAGTTCTGACCTGTGAAACAGCCGCAAAAAGGTTCCCCGACAGTCCAGATGATGTCGTAATTATTTCTGCTCGTAGGACACCGATTGCTAAAGGAAATAGGGGATCATTTAAGGTATTTTATGTACAGACACTTGTTTTCTATATAGGGCACCCCTCACAACTCAGAGGCTTGTTTCATACAGAATCATTATTGAGAATGCTACATGTAGTTTATTGTGATTTAGGGGGGCTACAACAGCATAGCAGTATTACTACAGCAGCGTATAGTAGTTAACCAGTGGCGGATTTAAGGGGGGCGCACCCGGCGCCCCCCCCCCCCTAAAATTGTCAAAGATAACGTAACTCACAATTTCGCCTAGAAAATGTAAATATGTCTACTTGAATGGTAGACCTCATTTTTACCCTACAAAATCTCCAGAACCCAGGAGCTTCCGGGGGCTTCGCCCCCTGGGCCCCCACCAGGCCTCAAGGCGGCCCCCAGACCCCTTGCCTACTTTTGGCACCCCCTCTAACTTCCATTCCTGGATCTGCGCCTGTAAACAACATGTAAGGCTTTAGGTATCTATGAAACAAGCGCCTGTGGTCAGCTGTAGGTTAGTTTCTGACTCTCAGTCTCTACCAAAATAAACTTATACATGTAGATTGTGAAGTACGTGGAGGCGAAAAGATATGGGGAAAATGAAGAGTAGGCCTAATGATCGAAACTCATTTATTCCCATGATTAATTCTGCAGTAAAACTTGTTTATGATGAAGTGCAAGGGAATGACAATTTTGCTTCTTTATAAGTGCTATTCATTATTTCCATTAAGTTTACAATATATTTCAAAGCCACAGAGATTAAAAATTGCTTTGCTGTGAGCGCTAATCCATTGAAGAAGTGTGATCCCTGTAAATGTGTTCTACTGTATTTTTTTTAGGAAACATTTCCAGATGATCTACTTGTACCAGTATTTAAAGCTGTTCTACAAGAGGCCAATGTTGCACCCCAGGACGTCCAAGATATCTGTGTGGGTCAGTAAGATATCAAATCAGATATATCATATTAGATAACTGTATCAGTCAGTAAGATATCTGTCAGATATCCTTTATCTTGGATATCTATGTGGGTCAATAAATTATCAATCAGGTACTGTAGATCACTAAATTTTCGCGACACCTTATTTTCGCGAGATTGTCATCATTGACTCTTTGTAAGCGAGACATAATTTCACGAATAGTTGTTATTCCAATTTATAATCGAAAGGAATACTTTTATACGCGAGAATTAAATTTTCGCGAAAGCATTGTCTCGCGTAATTACGCGAAAATAAAGTTCTCTCGAATAAAATGTGATTTACAGTATCATATTAGATATGTGTGTCAGTCAGTCAGTAAGAAATTAATCAGATATCTTACTAGATATCTGTGTCTGTCAGTCAGAAATTTATCAGATATCATATGATATATCTGTGTCAGTCATTTTGGAGTCAGTTGTCTCATAAATAAAATGTTTACAAACAAGTTTTAAGAGATCACAACTGATAATTTTTTTACTGCACTGTTGTGATTATATTATTTAAAATTACTAAAACAGCAGAATATTGATATCTCTAATATTATTTCTTTAATTCCAGGATATCTTAATAGGGAGTTCAAAACAATGAAATTTAATTGTATTTTTCATTTTGTTGGAACTATTGATGACAATCTTTATTTATGTGAAGTTCAAGAGAAATGAATTTGACGTACTTTTTTTGTAGGAAATGTTGGTGATCCCAGACCAGCTGTTTCAGCCAGAACTGGGCAGTTCTTCAGGTGAGTTAACCTTGAAGGGGATATTAATATACAGTCTAACCTAATTATTTAGAAAACAACTGGACCAAGTAAATAAATTCAGATATATATCTGAGGATTTGGGATTAAGGGTTAAATTAATACTGTAAGAATTATAAGTGGTTTGAACTTCTAAATGATAAGATATTGATAACACTAAAAAGGTTGTTAAAAAAAATTACGAAGAAAGTTTTTGACCTTTAATTCCTCAAAGGCATGTTTGCTATTAATCACATTAATTACGATTTTCAGTGGAATACCAGAAACGACCCCTATACACTCTACAAACAGACAATGTTCCTCTGGATTACAGGCTTGTATGAATATAGCAGGTGAGTGGGTGTGTGCATTGGGGGAATGGTTGGGGGGGGGGGTAGGCTTGTATGAATAAAGCACAAGGGGGCAAATAAATGACAAATTATATGAATTGATTTTTTTCATATCCTAGGTGCCATAAAAACAGGTCAGATTGACTTAGGAATTGGAGCAGGGTAAATACGCAGTTCTTCCCCTTTGTTTTAGATGAAAACAGAATATAAATGCTATTTATTTAAAATCAACTTATGTAACACAGTGAAAAGAATATTTTCATTGATATATGAAAAAGATGTATTTGTTTATTGTATTATTGAAAAGAGTGGAATCTATGACGATGCACAGAAACACGGGTTCTACAGTTCCAATAAACCCAGCAGTGTTTGACCACGATCTTGCCAGACAAGTTCTCATCCCTATGGGGTAGGACCATGAAATTCTGTAATAGCAAGAAAATTAAAAAGACAGTGAATAGCAATATATACAGTGTGTAAAACAAGAACTAATACAGTCTAACCTTGTTATTCTTGATGTTTGTGCTCATTTGCAAGTAGTCCTAATTAACGATGCATTTGGAATACTGGAAATTGGAAGATGTTAATTTCTTCCAGTAAAGCATTATAAGAATTATGTGGTTTGACTGTATACAGTATATTATGAGAAAGGGAGGCTTGTATTTCTTAAATTGAGGACTCATTTATATTGTTAAGATATGCATATAATTAACATTTACTTTTATACATATGGGCATATTTTTAACAGGATCATATTTCATATTCAAAATTAGAAAATATATTGCATGAATTTGTTGAATTGCCAATATGTATGGAATTCACTTAAGTACATGGTGACAGATTTCAGCAGAAAGGATGAGACAACAGATATAGCATAACAAATTAATCCAATTCCATAAAAAAGTATGTCTACCATTTATTAAATGAATAAATTTAATTTTTTCAGGATAACATCTGAGAATGTTGCAGAGAAGTATGGAATCACCAGAGAAGAACAGGATAAATTTGCTCTGCTATCTCAACAAAGGTCAGAGGTTAGGCATTGAACAAAGGTCAGAGGTTAGGCTTTCAACAAAGTCAGAGGTTATTTTTTTCAACAAAGGTCAGAGGTTAGGCTTTCAATAAAGGTCAGAGGCTATGTTTTTCAACAAAGGTCAGAGGTTAGGCTTTCAACAAAAGGTCAGAGGTTAAGCTAAACAAATGTATTCAAGGGAAACTAGCAAATATAAAGTAGTGCTTTGTATTATACAAATCATTACAATTAAGACTAAGTTTAAAAATTTTATATTCAAAACAAGTTGTGATGCCTAAAAAATATTTCTTTGTATACATATAATGAAAGATTACCATTCAGGGTTTGTGAGAAATACAAGAATTTCAATTCTATTGCCTGTAGAAGAAAAAAAATTCTCAAGAGTATGTTCTTTTGAATTCTTGGAAACTTTTGGAAGTTTGAGTAGAACAATTAACCTATGCTGTAATTTAATAATTATTAGTGTCATCTTTTATTGGCAGCTTGAAATTAACAGCAAAATGAATGGTTCTGGCAATAAAATAGTCTTGAGTTTAAGATAAAAAAAGTCAAGGATATTAATTGCACTTGAAAGAAAGCTGGTTTACAGTTGTTCAGACAAGTTTTACTTTAGTTGTTTAATTCAGGTTTTTCCGTTCAATATTTACAGGGCAGGAAAAGCACAACAGACGGGGGCCTTCAACAGAGAAATTGTCCCCGTGACAACCAAGGTCACAGATAAAGATGGAAATGAGCAAACTATCACTGTGAGTAAAAAACTACTGTAAATCACTTTTTATTCGCGAGAACTTTATCTTCGCGTAATTACGCTAGACAGTGAGCACGCGAAAATTTCATTCTCGCTTATAATAGTATTCCTTAAGATCATATAGAGAAATATTAACAATTCGTGAAAATTATGTCTCGCTTATAAAGAGTCGATGACTATCTCGCGAAAATAAGGTGTCGCGAAAATTTAGTGATCTACAGTAAATTAATTGTAAGTCAGTGTTTCTTTCCTTAAACTAAGATACAGTAATGGAATATGATAACTGTGTTGTACATACCGTATAAGTGGAAATTTTAGCGAGATGCAAATTTAGCAATTTCTACCTAAAATCTAGTACTTTATTTTTAGCGAGAATTAATTTTAGCGATTATTTTAAAATGCTAACTAAAGAACCTATTACAAATAATACGTAATTAATTTTTAGCGATGTCAGCACCCTCGCTAATAATGCCAAAATTAAATCCTCGCTAAAAATTCTACTTATACGATATTTTGTATCATAAACTTCAGACAGACAAGCTGCAATTTCTTTGATAATTTATAGCAGTGTAGTATAACAATATATTTTTGTTTTTATCTGTGTATTTTTATACTTGAATGAAAACATCGACTGACTTGAATTGAAACATGCACTTGTGAACGACTCAATTTATCACTGAGTGTATTATATGGTTAAAATCTTAGCTTCTTAGGATGTCCTTCCTTAATGTAACTTTAAGCACTGCTACATGTACCTCAACCAGACTGTCATGGATGATGCAACTTCCAAAACTCTTTCCTTTTCACTTATCCTGAACTCTAAGTCATATAATGCATCATCCAAAGCATGTATGGTGGTGTGTATTCTATACTATGCATCACCCATAAAGTTATCATAAAGAAAAGTTCGTCATATAAAAATCACCTTAATCTTGATGACTTTCCAAAAATGGCAAAATATATTTCAATGAGTCATTCATTTATATTAATAATAAAATAAAATCTTGAGGGGAATAATTGGACAATAATTATTACATGTATAGCCTTTAAACTTTACAATTTTTGGAAAAAAATATGAATTAACTCATTTTTTCCAGGGAGAGATTTTTTTCTCTTATCATATTGTCAACAAACTTGAATAATAATGTATGGCTTGCAAATATGTGAAGAGTATGAGTTGTCTCTAATTGTGCTTAGGTCTATAGGACTTTGCTGTTGTTCTTTAAAAGGTCACTAAAGATGAAGGGCCCAGACCCACAACACTAGAGAAACTGCTGAAACTGAAGCCAGCTTTTAAAGAGGGAGGATCCACTACTGCAGGTTGTGAATCACAGTACTTGTGGTCCTGTATTCTTCATTGATTCTTAGCTACACTAAATGTATATCAATTGCTATTTGCAATTGAGATTTTACTTAGCCATCTTGAATTTCAAAGGGATGAAGAGTTATCTTCCTTTGAATCTGCTTTAAACTTTTAATACATATCTGGAAGCAATTTGTGTACAGTCCCACTAAATATTCTCATAAATATAGAATTATATTTCAATATAAACCCTACTAACTTGTACTAAGCAAACATTTTTCATGTATTATCCCTTAAGAATGTTCCCTTGATAAGTCACTAGATTCAGGTTTCACTATATTCTATTCTATAGGAAAATCTAGCCAAAGTTATGAAAAGTTATCTCCCTTTAAATCTCCTTTTAATTTTCACACATCTAATACTTTCTGAAGCTTTTTTTGTACTGTCCCTCTAAATATTCCAATAGATGTAAAGTTATTTTCATGTTAACCATACTAACTTGTTCTAAGTAAGCATTTTTAATGCATTATATCAAGAATTTCCCTTGATACACTGTAAGACACTATAGATTCAGATTTACTGTATTCTGTTCTGCAGGGAACTCCAGCCAGGTAAGCGATGGAGCAGCTGCCGTACTTATGGCCCGGAGGTCAGAAGCCAAACGGCGAGGGATGAAGGTATTCGGGGTGATCCGAGGCTACGCTGTGGTGGGCTGTCCCCCAGATATAATGGGCATCGGACCAGCTGTGGCTATTCCAGAGCTTCTCAGAAAGACAGGTATTTTAATTTTACTTAAATTTAATTTCAAATATTGTAAACCAAATTTTTTCGTGTGCAAGAAATTTTCACGAAGTTCCAGGAGCCTTGTCATCACGAATATTTTTCAACTGTTGTGAGCAGTGTAGTTGAAATCACGAATATTTTTCAACTGTTGTGAGCAATGTAGTTGAAATAAGAAAGTTGATCAGTAGATTTGAAATAAAAATGCCAAAGCAAATGGAATGAATCTTAATAATCATTTTATAAAATCCGGAGGAATGCAGTTGATTTCAATTGACCAAATTTTCTGAAAGAATAAAGATATCAAAAGATATATAAATCCAGTAACGTAACCTTCAGTTGATTTGTTTCAGGTTTAACTATTGATGACATTGATGTTTTTGAGATCAATGAAGCGTTTGCCAGTCAGGCCTTTTACACTGTACAGAAGCTGGGAATTCCCTCCGAGAAAGTGAACCCAGTAGGTGGCGCTATAGCTCTGGGTCACCCATTGGGCTGTACTGGGGCCAGACAGATTGCAACACTCCTACATGAGTTAGAAAGAAGAGGAAAAAGGTTTTGTTTTTTCCTAATCCTTGATTGCACTTGATTCTTAATTATGAGAGGCCATTAAGGACATGTCAAAAATATTTTTCGAATTCTTTATAATGAATTGTCAGAAATTTGTGAAATTAAATTTGATTTCATAAAACATAAACATCAAAGGAATCCAATTTTCAATCAGCACTCAGATATTTTTAAACAGACTGAAACCTGAATTGAAGCAAATTACTTTCATCAATACCTACAGACTTTGATTAATCAAGAAGAAAATATATTTTTAAAAAGCAGCAACATTACAGAATACTTAAAATTCTTTTCCTTACATTCAAAATCTATCTAGATACAAAATGTTAAAATCAAAAAAAAAAAAAAAAAAATAGCATCAATTTTCCAAAACATTCCTGACACCAATTAACCGCATATAAAGAAAATGGTAGTAACCATGTACATGTACAAAAAAATTAAATAAAATGAGGTCTACTTTGTGTCTTTTTCAGGGCCTTTGGTGTGGTCTCTATGTGTATGGGGACAGGAATGGGGGCGGCCTGTCTGATTGAGTACCCAGGCCCAGCCTAACAGGTGCTTGTGGAGGAGGTGGGGCTTAGGAGAGAGAGGAGGAGCTTGTAAAAGGAGGAGGAGTCAGGGGGAGGAGCTTGTGAAAGGAGGAGGCATCTGTGATATTTATCAAAGAAATCCTCATATACTTGGGATTTTCCTTGGACAAAGACATTCTACAATCTTGTATTTTTATTGGCCATCATAAGAACAATGAACAGGGAAAAAAATTGGTGCTGCATTTTTAATTGATGTTAAATTTGTGTACTGATACTTTATTTTTGATGTAAATTTATATATGCAGATGATATAATGTTATTTATATGCTTGATTGGAATTATATAGTCATTTTACAGTGGGTTAAATCAAATAACTGAATGATTAAGACAGGATTTTGATTCGCAATTCAATCATTCTTAAAAACTAGAAATCAATCCGAGTCTTTAAAATATAATCATTACTAACAATAGTTCATGTTTAATTTGTTTTTAATTTATTTGTCATGTAACATCAATCATCATTAATCATGATATGTTTTCTTACTTAATAAACTATTCATTCCAGAGTTTGTCTGTTTCAATGAAACTGAAGGCATGATTAGTTGATTACTACAGTATAAGTAAATTAAAAAGATTATTCTATGAATATGATGCAATTGCCTTGCATTTCACAAAGATGTGTAAATTTGCCAGAAAGTGCCACAACTGGCTGAGGCTAATAATGATACTTGTACTTAACAAGGTTTGAATGGCTGAAAGAGCTCAGTGTGGAAAACCTGTGTTGTTGTCTGCTCTAGAGTCATAAAGTAAGGAGTTGATCCTTCAACCCTAGGCTCGAATCCCAATGTGGGACATGGAGACCAGTCCTTCAGGATGCGACCATATAAGCCAAGGTCCCATGTCACATTAGGTGCAGGCATGAAAAAGATCCCACACTGCTCAATGGTCATTAGTGCAGAGTATAGGACAAAATTTGCAACTCTTCATGGGCAAGTGGTGGCATCTCCATATGAGTGAAAATTTTCTCCAGTGGGATGTTTAACAACATTTAAATCTAACAAATCTAAGAACAGAATTTACAAAATGTAAAAGTAAAGAACCATATACATGTATATAAAACAAGAGGCCCATGGGGCACAATGCTCACCAAAGTAACTTTGGCCATACTGTTCTTCGCCAGATTCTCCCCTTTGTAGTACCTATTGTGGCCCAACCCAATGCCCAGGGGGGAGGCATGATTTAGAAAATTAAGAATCTACACTACTCCTGGATGCTTCCACATAAAGTTGCAGTTCTTCTGGCCCAGTGGTTCTTGAGAAGAATTTTCCTACATATTTCAATGTAAAAATTGGATTCCCTATTGTGGCCCCATCCTACCCCAGGGGGATTATGATTTGAACAATTTAGAATCTACACAATCCCAGGATGCTTCAGATCCACATACAGTTTCAGCTTTCCTGGCTCAGTGGTTCTTGAGAAGGTTTTTCCTATATTATAACAAAAGTGCATATATTGAACTGATACTTAAAGCAAGTTATTTTCAGTTATTTTCATTCTCCATCATTTTAACATATTTTGTAAACCTAAGAGATAATATAATTATAACATGATATAATTTTGAAAGCAGAATAGTCCTTCTCTTACACTTCATTATAACTTTATTTTACTGTATTGGTTACTTTTTTCAGAGAAACAAAATACAAATTTTGAAATTTAGTACTTAAAATGTATTCTCACAACATGCACAAGTTTAAAATGTATAAATGTTTATAATGCTAAAAAGAGATAAGTTTATACTCAACAGAATAAATTAAGAAATACATGTATTACAAAGCATTCATAAAAGTTTCTGAACACGTTTTTGTGTTTTCTCTACTCTAACATTTGCATCCTCTACTGTTTTTGTAAGTTTATCAATTTTCTCGTCCTGATCCACCATTTCCTGTTGAACTCCGAGAGCCAGAGATTTCAAATCTCCCAGAATGCTGCTGAGCTCAGACACTTCCTGGTCACTCACAATTTTCTGAGGGGCCTGTAATGACACTTCCTGTGATTGGTCCCTTGGATTTATCGCTGGATTTGATTGGTATTTTCCTGTCATGTGATCACCAGATAGTAGAATTCTGACTGCAGATATATTACTGTCCAACATATCAGTTTTTTGATGAAACAGTTCCTCTGTAAGATTTAAGAAAAAAATATTAGTATAAAATCAAATTTGTGCAAATCATGATCCCTAGGGGTAGGGTGGGGCCTCAGTGGGGGGAAATTAAGCCATGATTCGTCATAACGATATGGAAGCATCCCAAGTATTGTAGATTCAAGTTTGTTCAAGCCATCCTCCAGCGGTAGGTTAATTGGGATCATAATCATGATAATGGGGGATAAAAGTTCAAGATATCTGGACCTCTCAAAGGAAATTTTGTTTTGGGAAATGAAAGCACTGATTAAGTCTCAACTATATGGTAGTGTACTAATATTTGCAGTATTTGGTGTACAAAATTAATCAGTATAAGGACAGGGCCCACTTTATGCATGAAGTGAACATAATTCTTTACCTATATTACATGTAGTTGGAAACAAGTACATCTAGTACATGTAATTTGCAATACCTATATTACTATCACTAGGATAAAGTTGTCTTTAAAACGTTCAATGTAAGCACAGTGTTTATGATAATATTCAAGAAGCATGTAATGATGTATACATTTACTAACTAGAGGAGTTGGTGTTGACAGTCTTTGTAAGTGGCTTCATGTTTGACGATTCTCCTCTGAAAGCATCCTCGGAATATTCCACTTTACTACGAAGTCGCTTATCCAGGATACTGAGCACACTATACACAGACGTAAACACAAGGCTGTACAATATATCAGCTTTCCCTATTTGAAACTGGGTCATTGTGATTTCCCACAAACTAACGACGCGAACTCGAGATACATCTTTCCACTTGAAGCTATGAACCATTTTCTGTTTTTCTGTCATCAGATAAATTCCGTCCTGAGCCACTCTGAAGGTCCCTAAATTCTGTGCGTTGAGTTTGTTTGGTTCCAGTTTCGTGTACAGAATTTCGAAGTCCATCTCCATGGAGAGGTCAGCATCGCTGACCATTAAGGGGTCATTGGTTTTGTACTCTTCTGGTAGTGACCAGCGGCCAAGCCAGGATTCTAAACCTGAAAGAAGATTCTCCGTCACATCCAAGTCAGAATGAAGGTCCATCATTGTTGCCAGTGCTGAATCAAACTGATGACCCTACAGGATATAGATTAGGTACTTATAGTCAGGAGTCCATACTTAACACATTCTGTGACAAGTTTCCATAATATGAATTTTTTTGGAAACTAGATTCATTTAATCTCTGCCTGATGGTAATTGTTACATCTACATGAAAACATTTACGATATCCAACATGTTCAATCAAAACATTTACCAGTTAATGTGATACAAGTGTACTGTACTACATACAGGTATAATATGCTCAAAACTTGTCTCAATATGACCCCCCAAAAACATCAAAAGATTCAAAATACCAACCAAAGTTAAAAGTGCACTTCAGCTTATTCACGGTATTCAAGATATACAAGTTCAGGATAATAAAGTCCAACTGTATACAGCTCTTTCAATTGTATTTGGTTAAATCCACAATATTTATATGATTCGTATGCTTTTTTATCATAATATAAAATCCAATTAAAATTATTTTATCAGCAATTGTTATAACTTGTTGTACCTGTGTTACAAGGGTTTCTGCAGCATTTCTCAGTGTAGATTCTGAATCAACAGCAACACTCAGTAGCTTGCGGCCCATTTCAGTTCGCCTTTCTATCCCTTTATCTTGTGTAGAGGTGTTCTTTTTCTTTAATAATTTGGTCCTCAGAAAGAAGTTTATATATTGCACAACTGTATGAATATCAGAAAATGAAGAAAACCAATGTTTAGTCCCATTATTTGTTTCCAAAACCATGGCTCTAAATATTAAACCTGTCATAGATTTTGTCACTTGAACAATGTCAGAATAAAGTATATCTAGATTTAGTGTGTTTTCCTGATCCGCTGTAAATCTTACGCCATTGCCCATGATACACAAAGTCCCGTAGATCCATTTTCTTGAGGAGTTGTCATAAAAACTGCATGGCCACGAATTGATAATGTAAGTCTCATGAGTAGAAGACATTTTAAGAAATTGAAGTCAATGTAGCTCCATGGAATTAAACCTACAAGTAGAAAATGTGTCATATTTTAAACTGTATGTTTAGTATTATAGTACAGTGAAGACTAATATGACTCAATTTCATTAGCAGATGTGATCACTCTGTATACAGGTGTGATACGTTTTCAAGTCATAGCATATCTTGTCTGTCATATGTCAAAATCTTTATTGAAATGACTATTTATGTGTGTTTAATTAAAGTAAATAATCTGGAAGACATTCAAGACAAGCTCTCTAAAGACTGCTTTCTCCTGTGCTATGAAGGGCAACCACATAAACTTGTCACGCAATATTTGCCATCTGTTTGATCAGCAAATACTTAGAACTTTCTTCATGTTCATAGTTAGTCCGAAAAATCTGACGTTTTCCTGGCTTTTTTTTTTTTTTTTTTTTACAATTTTGATATTTTACATGCCAGGAAAACGTCAGAACCGGCGCCATTACGAAAATTGGGAATTTCACCGTCTTCAACTGGAGCTTATTTTCGATACTTGTGAACCGAACTAAATGCCGAAATTAAAATTTATCAAAAGCACAATGCCTCTAGTACTCACCAATATCGATGAAAAGAAAATATCACTCCACATTTCGTAACAGGACTTGCAAGATTTTAAAATGCATAAAAAGAAGACAAATCTCGACAGTGTGATAAAAACTTTTTCAACGGATTATTTATTTCATAAATGAACCATAAAAACTGTATTGGTAAGTTCGTTAAGTATTGTACTATTGATAACTTTTGACTTTAAAATCTAATTCAGTTCGCAAGTATCTAAAATCAACTCGAGAATGCCGCCTCCAGTTGGAGGCGGCGATTTCCCAGTTTACGTAATGGCGCCGGTGTAACGTTGAATATTGACCCGAGTTGAAAATTGACCCGGGGGTCATTTTTCAATGTTGAATATTGAACCGGGGTCATTTTTCAACGTTGAATATTGAGACCAAAAGCCGTTGAATTTATACCCGGGGTCATTTTTCAACAGCTTGATATTTTTTTTTCTTACACCTGATGACGTAAACAAGTTGAAAATTGACCCTGTTGAATATTGACCCCCACCTCAAAGTTTGAACATTTTTTTTTAGCTGGGAAGCTGTTTTACGGTATTTATCATGCAATATCAATTTATTTATATTTCGGTTTCAATTTTTCCCCTTTTCAAGAGTAATAGAAATAAACATACAGTATCACCCCGTGTATATATGTACATTTTGATCAGTGCACGATTTCAGTTATCTTCAAGCATGACAACTTTATTTTTGAAAATACTTTCTAAAATCCATGGCATCCATAAATAACTACAAAACAACGAATAGGCCATAAAACAAAAATCTTAAAAATCTGCTGTCTAGAAAGTGAGCCCTATATATTTTGATCAGGTGAGTGATACATCCCATCTAGTCAAATTCAGTATAAAAATAACAAAATTAATAGCCTAAAAATTAGAATGAAACACATTGACCAAAATGATTCCAATGACAGGTTATATTTGTGAAAAAGAGCAATATTATAGCGACCATAGCATGTAAGTAATGCTGACTTTAAATAAATTGTTGAAATCCCTGTAACAATTAACTTATTTGTCAGTAGCCTGTGTCGGCTACTGCCATGATTGCATTCTGGGAAAATGACAACTTAAACTAGAATTGGTTGTAAACTCAATTAAACAGGAATGTAAAGTTTAACATTATTATCGGATATGAATCATTTTATCACATAGATTGACAAAACAAAATTTGAAAATATGGGAATAAGGCACAAGTTTTCTCTCTTCAAGACTTAGAGACTAGATATCAGCATAAATCAAGCTGTTGCTGTTTAATATTAAATAAATGTGTTTCGTTTTATACATTGATGGAGTAATTATAGAGGATTTAGTTATTCAGAATACTAATTTAATTATTTGATTATGTCTCGTATCAATTTTTGACAAAGATATCCAATATGTTTTAATATAAAGTACATGTAGATCCTAATTCAAGACTTCAAGACATTGTTACGTCTCATCAATTACGGAACATTAAAAAATATTAACACAAGTTGTAGTAATTTTTTTCAGAAACATCAAGTAATACTCTGTATTATTAATTGAGAAATCAATACTATTTGATGTCACCCACTTTATAAAATTTTCTAAAAGGACTCATGCAATATAACATATGATCACAAGAAAAAAAAACATAAAGTCAATATGCATTTCAGATTCTATAAATGGTAACTCAAGTCTTTATGCTGTTATACTTTATCATGTGATAAAGTTTGAGCCAATCAGAGAGCTTAGAATAAAAGATGATATCACCTTTTACTGCTAAATACTAGTAGGTGCTATCACCTATTTGAATAAGTGGTATCACCCATTCGAAAAGGTAATGTTACCTATTTGAGTTTCTTACAACAATCAGTAATGAATGCTCCCAATAATTTATAGATTACCACTGGAACCAAGAAAATTCGGACTACCCAGTTTTCATGCGTTTTCTACGATTTTCTTGTTGTATACATGATATATAAGTAAAATAATTTAATTTGCAAGCAAAAAAAATTACAGCTGTTCGACGGGAAAAGGTGATATCACCCAATCGAATAGGCGATATCACCAATTCGAATAAGTGATATCACCTTTTCGAATTGGTGATATCAAAAATTCAAATCAAATAGGTGATATATCTATTGGAACAGGTGATATCACTTATTCAAATAGGGGATATTACTTTTTGCAGCAAATACCAAAACGGGGCCTCATACCTATGAATTAAATCACAGTAGTTAAAACCCAATCATAAATATGTGTTTTTATGCTGTTGAATTTTGAACCGGTTTCATGATCAAAATTCCACGACCCGGCTCAGTTTTCAACGGATTAGGGTCTAAATTCAACACCTTTGGTCTCAGTATTCAACGTTGAAAAATGACCCCCGGGTCAATTTTCAACCCGGGTCAAAATTCAACGTTACACCGGTTCTGACGTTTTCCTGGCATGTAAAATATCAAAATCGTAAAAAAGCCAGGAAAACGTCAGATTTTTCGGACTAGTTCATAGTATGTCCGGAGACATAAAAGAACAAGTTTTGGTATAAATGCATAAAATATTTTTATGTCAAGCTACATTTTTGTATTGACTTGGCAAAAAGCTCAGCTCATGGACACTAGGTCAACTCAAATAAATATTTCTTTCTGAAAATAACAAACTTTTTACCGTCCTCTCGCACTGAGTGTTTGTTTCTCTTTATTCTTCATCGTCTACTTTCATTTTCCAAAAATAATTTAAGAGTTATGTACCTTACCGGAAGTGTTTGAATCATGGAACACCATTGGCCAGTCTTGTCAAAGTAACGGTCGGTTTAATTGGTGGATACTGGGCGGTATGTGTTTCCCATAGTATCGAGCATGTGGCTGTCAAGTATTAACAGGTAACTTCTAGGAGATTTACATTGTTTACTTTTGTTTTTCTGAATGAATGGCCAGATTTAAATAAACATGGTCCTTTTAAATTCCCAGACCGTTTCGGTGAGTAAAAGTTATGTTTTCTGTTTCCACTTTTTGTGAAAAACGTGTAAAATATGAGAGGGAGAAGAAAAAGATCTGCATCTGGTCAATATATCAGCTGATCAGATGAGTGATCATTGCAGTATTACTTTGCATTTCGTATCATTCACTTCTAAACCCGATTAAGAAAGGGGAATCGAGACGAGTATACCATACTATAACTGTAAACAAAATTTTGATCTGTAATATTTCTGAATAAAACAAAAAATTAGATCCTATGACAGCACATTAACATTATAATGCTAGCATCTTTGATGCAGTGTGGCATTTGCTTGAAAACAAAATTCAGCATATTTACTGAAATTTGTTTTGACAATTCAGTTTGATTATATCAGAATCCCCATTATGTAAATTTACAACATAAATAAAGATAACTCAGCTGGATACTATTTAAACCCAATGTTTATTTGACAAACTTCCAAAGTAATTTATTGAATATATATTGTGTTTCATTTTTAAGGCTGGCTTAGGCGGCATTGTAGCCTAAGTTCTTACTTCCAAATTGCTGAAATTTTAAGAAAAAAAAATCACATGCAGCAACCATGATCTGCTTCATAGACGAGTTATGACTATAACTGTGACAACACTTAATGTTAAAATTTATTCAGATTAAAAAATATATTTTTAATGTTAAAATTTATTTAAATTAAAAAATATAGTAAGTCTACAGTTTTAACACTTTACATTAAATTAATTTTTATGTGAAATAACGAATGCTAGCTGTTTGTGTTAGTGATGGCATTCAATCCTGGATTCCATGTTTAGATGTAACGTTAAATGGCTGGTTGCTTTTAGAATTAAGTTGGGCAGATAATGATTTCTGTTGGATCATTAAAAGTGCTCTTTTGCAAGGCCATGCTTTAAATAGTTGTGCTGACTTATGAGTTTACTTTATCATAGGACTGTCTTTGAGAGTCAATGCAATGCGAAATAAAAAAATTCAGAATTTTAAAATGAGTCATATATTCAGATTATATGGTTAGTGTACTTTTTTGTAGTAGAAGTCAGTTTTAAAGTGCACTTTACAGGAGTAAAATATGGGTGTCCCACTTTGTAAATGTTGCATTCTCAAAAGGGTACATCAAGTTAAAGTCTCCGAGCTCTGGCATTTTTTCAAGCAGGGTTTTTGCATGTCAAATGAAGTAAAATGAACTAAATACTCCTGAATGCTAAAATTTTCTATCTTTGACTTTGGCAGCTGTACTATATAGTTTGTTAGTATCCCTTTGCTACAAATTTTGTTGAAAGGGTTATAGTACTCTAATGCGCTCATATATATGCCTTATAGAGTAGACACATGTATTAGAATATTTAGGTTTATTTTATATCAGGAGCAATATGCTGTTAGTTGGGGGGATCGGTGCTCTGCATTGTGGTGACACTGTTTTCGTTATTAATAAATGTTTTCTAATTATAAAAAAAAAGTGAAATATCAGTTAGTAGAGCACATTTTTGAAATATTTGAAAATGTATTTGAAAAACTTTTAAGCATATTAAGATAGCAAGTGCATGGTAGTGTAGCAGAAAGATTCAATGTTGTTGGCTTTTTCCTAATTGCATGATGATGTATGTATTCATGACCTTCATATTTTTTAAAATCTGCAAGAGAGGCATTCGAATGATATACAAATAACCCATGAGACAGCAGATTTGTACAAGAATGCATTGTTGATATTGACAAAGTTTACAATGATCAGAGATAAGGAATAAATTGTGATCATATGATTATTTTGTGTTTTAATATTTTACTCTTTTGTGTCAGTGATCTGATCCATTTAATGAGCAGATTAAAAAAAATTTAAACATGCATGGGAATATGATCATTTAAGGATTTAAAAGAATACACTACCAACTTTTGACCTCGAAATGGTTTATTTTACTGTGTCAATTTGTGAACTAGTTGGCTCTGCAAAATTGTCTTCAAACACTTAACATGTTCAGAATTATGACAAATTTATAAAACATTGTAGCTTTCTTGTGAATTATTTAGAGAAATTCTCTTTGTTTTCATTTTCTGTAACAGATATGCCAAGAATTAATACAATGAACATGGTTCAAACACAATTGTTTCGAACATATAGTATAACATATTGCATAATATACATGTATCATAATTACTATCCAAGGCAGTGAACATGTAAAACCCTCTAGTTAATGGATCTAATTATACCCCACGCAACTAAAGTTGCGGGCCAGGTAAAAAAACAGCTGTTTTTAAAGACCCGTCCGTCATTCAGTCATTCAGTCCGTCAGTCAAGAGCGCAACTTTCATAAACTGCTGCACAGAATTTCGTCAAACTTTGCAGGTATTTAGGACACAATGTGTAGATGTGCATATTACCAGGAAATTTCGATTCCGTTATTTTTTCCAGGAATTTCCGCACTTTTTAACTTAGGCATTTGGCCATACCTTGAATATAGAGATGAACAGTTTGTTTAAAAGCGCAACTCCTCAGTCCCGCTGCACAGAATTTCGTCAAACTTTGCAGGTATAGGACACAATGTGTAGATGTGCATATTATTAGAAATTATATTCCATTTTTTTTCCGGGAATTTCCTCACTTTTTAATTTAGGCATTTGGCCATACCTTGAATATAGGGATGAACAGTTTGTCAAAAGCGCAACTCCTCATAAACCGCTTTTTTTGCACATGAATTTCGTCAAACTTTGCAGGTATTTAGAACACAATGTGTAGATGTGCATATTACCAGGAAATTCCGATTCCATCATTTTTTCTGGGAATTTCCGCACTTTTTAACTTAGGCATTTGGCTATACTTTGAATATAGAGGTGAACAGTTTGTCAGCGCAACTCCTCATAAACCACTGCACAGAATTTCTTCAAACTTTGCAGATATTTAGGACACAATGTGTAGATGTGCATATTAAGGAAATTCTGATCATATTTATTTTGTGTTTTAATTTCCACACTTTCCAACTTAGACTTTTTGGCCATATTTTGAATATAGAAATGAACAGTTTGTCAGAACCGCTCCTCTTAAACTGTTGTATATAGTTTCTTTTATCCCAAAGAGTTTTGCCTATTGTGTCAATTTGTGAAATTTCTCCCCAAAAGTGTCTTCAAACCACTTCAAATTAATGTTTGGATTTGTATAATGCCAAGAAATTTTGATTCCATTGTTTATCTAGAAACTTCTCATTGTTTTCATTTAAATGTCCTCATATGTAAGACATTTTAATGTGAAGATTTTTCAAACACTTTTTGATCATACTATGTATTTAAAAAGCACTTGCCTTTAATTATGTGTTTCACCGTCAAGTTTTGGGGGAGCGTGGGGTATGTGAGCTAGCTCACTTTTTCTTTCATTTCTACAAAAAACATTTTAAATAACTTTAAAACATGTTAAAAAATCTGTAATAAACTTTTTAAAAGTTGATTATTATTAAGCTTGCAGGGTTAAAGGAGAAATTCTACAACTGTTTCTTCAGCAGTCACTTGTCCTGCATGTTTTTCTAGATATATCTTCATGCAGCCCTGATCTAGATTAAAGACAACAGGAAACCGGAAGCTGTAAATTGGAAAATTTATTAATCATGTATAACTGCTATATACCACTTAAATCAATTAACACTAAATATCTGAGATTGTTGAGATATTATTTATTGGTTTTAACTGGGGAGTAATTTGATTGTATGTAAAAACAAAATGTCGTATCACTACCATAAAATTCAGATCAATATTTCTGCTTAAATTTTGAATCTGAAAGTCTCTTGATAAGAAAATGGTATAATTGGATGTCATTGAGGGATTAATCTAGGCATATTTACTACCGATATTTGGTATTTTTTGCAATGAGAAAATTTCCTCTGAACTTTTTTATGGGTGAAAAATTCCCTATACAATAATAAAAAGTTTCAGTATTTTTTCCTTCATAAAAGCTGGTAATATAAATTAAAAATTTTTCATCAGATGTTAAATATGGTTTACTTTGCTATAATTATAGGAAAGTTCAAGTAATATGCTAAAATTCAATTGTGCCCCCAGCAGGGCTATGGAGGGGCCCCCAGACCCCTGACTGATTTTCCCAGTTTCTCCAGACTGAAAGAGTTAGTAGTTTCACCCAAAACTTCGATAAATCCCTGATGAATCTTGAATGTCATGAAAAGTTCGTAAAAATAATCTCCGTCTATTCAATAGGAAACTGATGGACCAAGCTCTGATTTGATTATCACGTTTTTGGCAGACATCACCTGAACTCCCGAATAAAATCAATATTATCTTGTTGCTTATATAACACATTTCCAAGCAGTAAAAAAAATCCACTCCCAAATTCCTGCTATTTCTACCATATTAATGGGTGTTTTATTTTGGAAAGTGTAACTCTGAATTATGCATCAGTGGGTTCCTTTAGAAAGAGTTTACGTCATCTTTGCAGAAAACATCAAAGACCACTGATCAAAGTCACTGCTATGCTTGCTAAAATACCAAGAGACACCCAAAACTCATTGGCACATATCTAATGTACATTTCATAGATTAAAACTTTGTGGTCTGGCAATGCCTTTATTGTTTAGCATTTTGATTTTGTATGTCATCTACATGTAGATCAGTGTATTCTTGACAGAGAACATAAATTCGGCTTCATTGATATTTTATTGATCATTGTGTGGTGATCATGCAGGCAAATCATATAAACCTAACCCCACCCCCAAATAAAATATATATGGTGGACTTATTAAATTTCCAGCCTCTATTCAATTAGAGCTTTGTACATTTTCTAGGTATATAATATAATATGTACCAGATATGTGCACTATACTTTGGACAATCATTATTATGAATGCATGCATTGCAAAAAAACATGCGAGATTTTAGCTTGTTTGACCCACCAGTTATAATTGTTAGCAGAACCAGAGCAATGACTTATTCATTAATTGGTAAAAGACTTTGCTCTTTTTTTTGCACAATAATTAATGTAAGGCCAAAATAAAATTATAGTTTGTTTGGAATTGCCGCCCGCCTCATTAAAATACCCCCCGCTCAAAAAATTTTATTGGCAAAATATTAACAATATTTTTTTTATCGTTTTATCATCTTACATTGTTTAGTTCTAGGTAGTTCGTTTGTCGAAATAGCTTTTTAAAGTCGGGTTTGAGCTCACATTAATTTAATAACTCGGGTCAATAAAACCCTTTCTTCATAGTATTTATGATATAGCGATTATAGGTTGCAATTTGACAAAATAAAAGCCGCCAAAATGTCAGACCATGTTGGAAACATTCAAGAGTTGTGTTGAAGAGCAGAACATTTACGCATCTCTATAAAAATAAAAGGTGAATAAAAAAATAAATGGAATGATACATCGATACCTGGAAAGAGCTATCGTAACAGATAGCAGATTGAACTTGATAAGTTAAGTCCGTCATGTTGAAAAAATGGTCGTTCAGTTCCCACTTAAAAAATTACATGGATCAGAAACGTTTTATCCCAAATACTAAAGGAAAAATGTTGTCTGTCAGTTATGACAAGTCTTTGAAACGTAATGTTAAAACTGATGCATGGTGAAAACTCGAGAACGTACTAAGCACCCCCTCCCGGTTTTCCACAAAACATCTCGGCTATTCCTAAGAAATTTTGTGTGCTTCAAACTGTTTGCAAGCGTTGTCTAAACAGAGGGGTAAATGATAAAATGAAAAAAGGGGTAAATGATAAAATGATAAAAGCATTGTTAATAAAGATTCCTAAAATAAACTAGAAGTTAAATGCTGAAATTTAACTATAAATAAATGAACAGATCTTAATATCCAATGCAAATGAGATTAATATTTGAGTAGTCAGTGCCGTTCTGTGTATATCTTTTCTTTTCAAAATCGGACCAAATAATATTAATAAAATAAAAGAAAGAGGATAATAAATGGAAATTACCACTATTCATTGAGATTTTCTTTTTTTATCATTTAGCTTCAATTTGTAGAAAAAAAAAATAAAATCCCTCCCTCCCTCCTGGGTCTTAAAACCCCCAGGCGGCAATTCCAAACAAACATTTTTTTAAGGATGGCCTAATGTGAATTCTATATTGAACCAAGCCCAGCATTTCATAATTGACTACCAGTAGCCAGTAGCAGTGCTTAGAACACATGGTTTGAGAAAAAAAAAAGTTTTGGATTTGGGACAAAAAAAAAGTGTAATATGGTCTATCTGGTGATCGCATGTAGACATAAGGAGAGGGGTATAAAGAATAAATGATGCTAGTCGTTAAAAACTCTGGCCAGGAATAATTGATTGTGAGCTTGGTGAGGGAGAGATTCCCATTAGAGGGCATATATATCTTGTACTGTTCTGATCTATCTGCTTATGTAACATGCAGGATTAAAAGTTGTCAAGGGGAAAATGAAATTCAGGATTTGTGACCATGGCAAATACAGTTTTGTGTTTTTTTCCATCGTACATCCGGCCCTTTTAAACATTTTTAAAAGGAGATGAGTTTGAACTGGTTAACAACGTAGAAGAAAGTTTGAATTTATATACCATGAATGCCAGTTAAATGTCTTTGAAAAGTGTTCAAATAATTGAACCGTTGGATTTCATATTTGAATTTGGATTTTTAATTTAGAGAGAATTTAAAGGCCTGTGGTGTGTAAAGTGTTATAGTGTCCTAAGGCTTAGAGTACACACCGTAGAACTTAAAATTTAATATGACACATACTTAGTTCTTATGGAGTTCTTTATATGCCTACAAACTTAAGTTTTGTTGTGCCATTTCATTCTTGGTAATAATATTCACTGACAGGTAAATTTTATATATATTACTTACTTTTCTTATTTTTATTCCATTCTTTATAAAATGAAATATACAATTAGTCAATAGTTTTTTGTTATCAAATTTAATTCTGAATTAACATTTTAATGTCATTCTTAATAAAATAATGAAAAAATTTACAAATGATATCAATTCCATCCTATTATGAATATATCTCATTCAGCTTTTGAGATTTACCGAAGAAAACAATCCACAATATATGCCCTTCGCTAATTTCTTTGTGTGATTGGGACGGCACAGCATGTGATAGACGCAAGAATTGTCCTTGATAATTATAAATCTGACAGAAGAGTTATTGCCCCTGACAGGTTCATCTGCAGTGCAATGATTCTTGTATGATGTGTCACTTATTTCTGTCAGCGCTACTCATAACACGTTGCTGCAGAAAGAAATGTGTTAGTAGGAGAAAAATAATGGTCTGATTCTGTTTGTCTTGTTGACTATAGGGTCATGTCTGTAATGATGGGAAGGGGGGGTATGAAGTTTCTGTGTATATTTAGACTACATCACTACATTATTGTAATGTTTGCCAAGAGGGAGAAGAATTAAAGCATTTTTTTTTAATTAAAAATAAGAAAGAAATTAAATAAATTAAGGTATAAAATTATGTGTGGACCACAGATATTTTTTTCTAAATTTAATAAACTAAATTTTCTATTTCTTAATGAAAAATTGTAAACATTTCTTTCAATTTCTTTCAAAATATTTGAATACTAAGGTAAACAATGAAATAAAAATTATTTCAGTAGAGTGATAGTATATTCTGCTAGCATTCATCACTATAGCCTTTTAAAGAACCTTATGTAAATGTGAGAAATGCGGGTACTTTTAGAGATCACTTTAAAAGCTGGCTTTGTAAGTTAAACACCCCTCATTGACAATTTATTGTTGGACAGAATTATGAAATATAACATGCTAGTTTAATGTTAGCAACCTTGGTCATTAACATAAAACTCAAAAGTTTCATCCCTGGTTAGTTTGTTAAGATGGCAAATTGACACAATACATTAATTGTATATTCATGTATTTACATTTCCAGTTTGATTTTTTGAAGATGTTTTTTGTTTTTCTTTTGAGTACATATTTAATTATATATTCCTTCTGTTTGATTTCATTTTTAAATATCTAGAGAATAAATCATCATGCCAGTATGCCCTATAATGTTCCTGTCCAAGTTGATATATTACATTATCTAAGACTATACTAGTCTATGTTTGGTTAACTTGCAAAAAGCCAATGATAATATACATGTACAACCCTTTCAAAGTTTATATTAATTAGGCCTAGAAAAAAAAATATGTTTGTTTCAGCTTTCCCGACCGACCCTAATTTATGGTGCCGATCCTAAACTTTTTTTTAATGCTTTTTGTCCCATGAAGTGCAAGATTTCACCCAGGGAATTATAGTCTCCAACTTTGCATGCTTTTTAAGACAGAAAGAAGTTTGAGTCACCTTTCTATTATAAGTTTAAGTCAGAGAAATGCTTGAAAACACCATTTCTTTTGTCATTAATGTTACTTCTATACAACATGTACAAGTTTTGATTAAAGAAATAAAAAAAAAATTTTCCAAAAAAAAAAATTTGCCTACCTACCTACCCTATATTTTTTTCAGCCTGAAAGCGGAAACAAACATATTTTTTTTCTAGGCCTTAATGACGTTGTAAATGCCACTAAATCTGTGCATCTGAAAGACAAAAATATGTGTACTTGCATCATTTACATACTCTAGTGAACTTAAACTGTTACATGTAATAATTCTCAGAAATAATTTATTTAAAATAATTTATACTGATAATCAAAAATTATATTTGTTGTTAAAATGGCTCATTAGTATTGAATGCTAAAAAAAGAAAGTGAAGTTCGATCTGCAACATTCTGAATAGATCTGATTTTAAATTTTCATTCAATTTCAAAGAAACAACTTCACAAATAAAACAAAATTATACTGCAAATCAAATCTTTTTGAAAAAAAAGTAATGCTTTTATCAAATCTATTTTTCTTTACAGGAATTTATCAGTCCGGCACGGATACTGATGGGTGTCCCATAGCTAGGTCACGTGATGGACCAGCAGCACAGCATAAGTTTATCTTGACCTTTGACCCTGGACCTCCACAATGGGGGACACTAATTTAAGTAACCTGACTGCCAGCTTAGAGGAGCTGTCCCTCAAGAAACAGCTCCCCCTGCGGCAGACAACCCAGAAACCAGTTCTAAAGTACAACCAACAAATAACCCGACCAAACCAGTACTACAACCAGCAGAAAGTGATAGCCATAGGTGAGTAATAATTAAACTAAACCAGTTCTAAAACCAGCAGAAAGTGATAGCCATAGGTGAGTAATAACCAGACCAAACCAATTCTAAAACCAGCAGAAAGTGATAGCCATAGGTGAGTAATAACCAGAACAAACCAGTTCTAAAACCAGCAGTAGGTGATAGCCACACTTTCTGCTGGTTGTCGAACTGGTAAGAATTACCCAGCTAGAATCAGTTTTACACATTAGAAGCTGGTAGTCACAGGTAAGTAATAGCTAGATGTAGTTATTTAGGGACTTGGTTAGAAGGATAACTATAGAAGTTAAATGTAACTTTGACTTTAGAGAGGTCTTTCCTAATTGGAATGGTCAAACATTCCCAAACTGACCCCATGACATTCCACTGAGAAATCAAGAACATCAGTCCTTCAAGTATTGAAATTTTTCAATTGGTGAAAAAAATTCAAACTTTGTCTCTTGCATTCTGAAACCTCGAAACTTAAGTTTATCTAAGTATGCTAAAAAAAAAATTAAGAAAAAAAAACCCGATAACAACAAGCAATAAAAAACAAACACCAAAGAACACAAAATTCAACATGATATGCCTTTTCTCTATAAGTAAAAAAAAAAGTTTATAATGTAGAATGTACTCTTGCACTAAATTTTTCTCTGACCTTGAAAATGATATATATCTGAAAAAAAACACCTTGGCTCAGCAAATTATACCAAAAATAGAAATCTTGCCAGCTTTCCTCTTATAGATAACATTGTATGAAAAGTAAATTAAGTTCTGTAAAAATAAAACCCAGTGAAATTGGAGTATGTCTTGTGGAAATCAGTAAATTCTCAGGGCCCTTATATGAGAGTTATTAATCTTGTGTTAATTGTGCAAGATATCGACTTTCTATTGGAAATCATTGCCGGACAGTGCTCTAATTAGCGCTCCCATCCTGTTGGACTTGTCAACTTCTTGACGGAATCTAAAGCACACAAATCTTGGGTAATTGTAAATCAATTAATTTCTGATGCCCTCAGCTACACCAGTCAATGAGGAGGGGACAAAGACAAGAAAATCGGTAATGAACATTGATTGTTTTGGGAGATTGCGATAATGTTGCTCAACAACAAACGTTTTTAGGAGATATTCAACCATTATCCAAAGTGGGCTTATGGGGGGTTTCATGATGAATCCAATTTGGAGCATAATCTGTGTTTTAGCTTTCATGGACATTTATTGGTAGAAGAAGACTCTAGACTGTATGGTTCCTCTTTAGTTTGGAAATTTTGTTTGTCTCAAATAGGATTTTTTGAAAGATAATATTTCACTTTTGGATGTACGGTAATTTATCCAGAATTTATCGTCTTCAATCTGTAAAGATATTTCTAAATGTTTTTTAAATGATGTATGGTTTTCAAAAAATTTTACTTTGTGTTTACAGTAAAATTCGTTTAGTACGAACACGGATATAGCGAATTCACGGATATAGCAAAGTTTTTCTCGGTCCCTGGCAAAATTTTTAACAAATCTTTGTAAAATTTCACGGTTATAACGAACTCTGATATAACGAATTTACGGATATAGCGAACTGATTCTGAGTCCCGTTGAGGTTAAATATAATGAATTTTACATCTTTTATAATGAATTTTCAAGGATTATAAAAAAAAAAATGATAAATTGAACTGACTTTATTTCCTTTTAGCATTTTTATATAAAATTCAATTTATAATGAAACCTTAGTTATCGAAGATATGTTTTGTAATATTTGCTTCCCTAACATATTTGGTAGTAATACTTGAAGGAAAACATGCATATTGTGAATTTGCGATAATGGTTTTACAAATTCGTTATACGGATATAACGAATTACGGATATAGGGAATAAAATTCACAGATCCCCAGGACTTTGCTATAACCGAGTTTTACTGTAAATGTGTTTTTCTACATGAAGAAGAAAACCAGTACTTAATATTTAGAAGGGAAAATAAATCGGCAGAGTTATTGGGCTATCTTTGTCTTAAGGCTGAATTATGAAAACAAGATTTGTATTTAACTACAGAATAGATGTTAGTTAGCAAAACTTGATAAAATGTTTTGATCTTTTTCAGGGCCCGATGGAAACAGTGCCTATAGCAACCTCAACCAAGCAGCCTTGACCTCTCCTATGGTCCCAACTCCCTTCAGAGTCAGTCGCCACCCCAATCCTGCTCCTGTCCCCTTCAACAAAACGGGGGGACAGACTTACATATCCCCCAACAATGTAGGTAAACCGCCCATTTCCCAGGCTGCCAAACCTCATGCCAATCCTTACAACCGCCCACTCAGTGCCAAAGACATTGTGTCTGATCTGCTGAACCAGAATCATCAAAAAATGGTGAAAACTTTCGGATCCACCCCCAATTCGGGAGTTCCTGCCTCATCTTCTATTTTGGGAAGTGCCAGTAGTGCTTCAAGTAGTAACAGTGGGGGGTCCACATTTCCTGTGAATTCTTTTATGAGGCCTCAGAGCGCTGTTAGAAAAGAGACTAAGGTGATCCAAAAAGATATTATTCCTCCAAAGGAGATAGGTACACTTCAGAGAGAGGCTCATATTGTTCAAAGAGAGGTTTTTGTAGCTCAGAAAGAGGCTCAGAAAGAGAGTTCAAGTTCGAGCAATTCAACAAAGGATCAAAATGTTAAAGTGAGTAATACTGACAGTGTGAAGAAAGCTGTGAAACAAAACACAGATGAAAAAGACAGTGAACCTGCAAGGCCCAAGTCTGCAGCCTTGAGTCAAAAAACAGTCACACAACAAGGGGACCAAGTCATCACACGACAAGGCCAGAACGGGGTCACTGTTATACAGAAAGTGGCTGCCCCACCAAACTTTGGAACTCAGATCAACACCATTATTTCAAAAGTCACAGAGTCTTCAAAAGTAGAACCTTCACAAGCCAGTTCTGTTTCCAAAAGCACCACCCTGAAGCATTCCTCCTCCACCTCTTCTCTCCCCAGACCAGGAATGACCGGTAACAACAACAACACCAAAGAATCCCCCAGTAAAATACGCAATCTGAACTACACCCCCACTAAGCCTTATGAAGAAGTCAAAGATCCCAATCCCACCCCCAAATCCATCAAGGAAGAGGAGAAGAAATCAAAGCAGCAACCAGCCACATTGGAAACTCCAATCTCCGAAAAGAAGCCACCGAAACAAGAGACATGGGCACAACAACTGAAGCAGCCCGTGTCGTCTACTGTGCCCATTCAGGGCCGTGACGGAACGTCGTATTATCGTAAAGGGTCAAAGTCAGAGGTCATGGTGCATGAGCAGAGACCTCCCGTTTTGGGAGCTCCGGCAAGAAACCAGAAAATTCTGGACAAAGTTGATGTGGAGGATGATGCAGAAGAAGACGAAGAAGAAGAGGAGGGATCCACGCCAGGGTAAGTCTGTCTGTGTGTCTGTCTGTGAGGGTGTGTCTGCTTAAATCATAACAGTCTGGATGTCAGTCTTCATACCTATACACCAGAGTTAGTCTGTGTGTCTGTCTGTGTCTGTCTTCATACCTGTGTATCTGTCTGCCTTTATCATAACAGTCTGCTTGGCTGTATGTGTCTGCATGGCTGTCTTTCTTTGAATGTATATGTCTGTCTTCAGTGTTTGTCTAGATGTCATTCTGCATGTACATCTGTGTCTGTTGTAAGTTTTCAAACTACCAGTTTGTCCTTGTCAGTGTTTTCCCTTTATGTCAAAGTAAAAGGTTATAGATCAGTTGTAACAGGCTTTGGACTAAGGTTTATAAACCAAATTCTCTTTGGACCTTACAGCAAATTTTTATTTCAAAGCGGCATTTCCGTTGAACATGTTGAAGCGGTCAATTTTGCCGGTAGCCGGTTCTTAGGGAAAACACTGCCTTGTATCATCGATGTGTCTGTCTTTCTTTCCTTGTCTAAATGGGCAAATTTTTTTTTTAATTTGTTTGTCAATTTGTGGGGAAAAAGTGATTGAAATCATGGAGAGATTAGTTCCATAAAAATTGATTGCACAACATTAGTATTGTAATTTCATTTGATCATGGGTTATATAAAGACAATTATCTCCATCTTTGTGGGTGGATTAGCACAAGCTTAAGTGATGTATAGGAAAATGGAGTCATTTATCTGGTTTGTTTAAGTTACTTTAATTTTCCCTTGACATTAATTTGCATGCAGATCAGTTGCTTTTAAAAGTGTTTCCAGAGCACTTTTTATAAACATGCATATATACAGATTGATAGGAATCTCATTGCTTTGTAAAACTTATTTGGCTAAATGCCTCATCGGGGGTCCCATTCAACATTGTGTAATGCACATTAAAAAACAAAGTAGCTAACCTGTAAATTGATGCACAATCATCTGGATTTTGGTAGAACAATAGAAGAACAAGACATTGACAGAAAATCAGTGCAAGATCAGATTCCTATTTGGCAGGGCAAGGGTTTCCTACCATTTAATGTTTTATTGGGCACGGTGACCCACTGTATCAAATGGCCATAGCTGTTTTGTCCCGCGCCATCACTTCTAGCCTATTCAGGTACCCCCTGTTTGTTTCTTGGAGGTACACTTTGACTGGTAGTCTGCTAAGGTCTGTTACAAAATGCCGGCTGTATGGAGCTTCTTTATGCAATGGAGGTATTGTTACTATTTCATTTCTTGAGTCTGTTAAATGTGCAGCATTCAACATTCAGTGACAGGGGCATTGTTATTATTATATGTATGCACCTTTAATACAAACATTTTTTTTCTTTGTGTATTGCACTACAATTGCTTTTTTCAGCGGTCTTTGTATTCAGATAAATGTTTAGATTTGAGGTTAGGACCTTTCAAATGTGCATTTACAGGGTTGTATTAAGAGATTATACATTTAATTTGAATGTTGATCTTGTATAGGTCTGGATAAGAATTAATACATTTAACACAGGATCAGCACTTGTGTGGGATTAATAGGGATTACTGAGATTTTAGATAATTCATGTCAAGATTGGGTCATTTGAGGAGGTTGTTAAAGTGATAATAAGGTCAAGGATAGAATCAGGAGAGGTCACAGAAAGGGTTGTTAAAGTGATAAGTCAAGGTAAGAATTAAGAGAGGTCATGGAAAATTCAGGAAAAAGTTGTTAAAGTGATAAGAAAGTCAGGGACAGAATTAGGAGAGGTCACAGAGAGGATTGTTAAAGTGATATTGAGGTCAAGGTCAAAATTAGGATAGGTCACAGGGAGGAGAATACAGTCAAAACTTGATATGTCAACTTCTATAGAAAAATACAAAAAACAGATTTCTAAGGATTCCATACATCAAGGTCAAAACACATGTAGGAAAGGTTATTTGGACTTTTATTTCTCTTTGACACATCCCTGGTATTCAAAATACATGTATCAAAGTTCAACCATATATTAACATGATTAAGTAGAAGTTCTGGATCATGACTTTAGATCTTTAACATCTTCAAGAAACTGTAATTGTTTGATCTACATAAACCATTGCTTTGAATATTTTTGATTGATTTGTACCTTAAGCATCTGTTAGTAGTACTAGTTATTTGATCTTGATGAAATTACTGCTTTGAATTTTTGATTGATTGATTTTGATTGTGATGATAAAAGTTTTAATTTTCCAGTTGTAAAAGGAGAATCAGAATTGAATACCAATCCATTATTAATTAACATGATTAATAGAAGGCAAAATTATTTTTTGTTTTCAAATATTTTAAATCCTTTGGAGTCAAGGTCATCTAATATTCTCCAATGCCATGAAGGTTATTGGTGGTGAACCCTGAAGTGTAAATTTCAGGGTTAAAATCATGTGTCCTTGCTTTGCCATCAGAAAGGATATATAAGATTCAGCATTCATGTTGAAAATGGCAGTGGTCAATTTTAGGTAATAGAGTTAAGTCTGGACCACAGAGCGGTCACTGAGTTGAAGGAACCTGTCAATTTTTAATGAGAAAGTGAACTGTGAGACCTTAGTCTCTTTGTCTAACAGATGACCAGGTTTGAACCTGTCCACTTCATTGTGAACAAGTATAATGGATTGTCATTCAGTAAAGCTCTCTACCACTTAGAAATAACTGAAATGCCCACTTTTCGGGCTTATGTAGAAGGAATCTTTTAGATTAAGTAGCTAGCAGCAGGGAGAATATATGGTTTCTTTCTAATTTTTCCATTGCGGAGTGGCTAGCTTTTTTTCCTGCTACCATGTTATTAGATAAAGTTGCTTAATCTGAAAGCACTCAAATGAAGTATCAGAAGAATTAAGCTCTATAATGATAGAGGCATTGATTTTTTTTCCCTCCCCAGTACAAGAGAGTTCTATTTTATAGAATTTTGGACAATAAGTAGGCCAGTCAGCATACAGTGCATGATCACAATGCGAAGAGAATATATTCATTGATATTTTATATTAATTGACTTGCAAATAGTTTATAGTCCATTAATGTTTTTTGTTTCACAAGTTTCTGACATGGGCAACATTTCAGTCTATATCTCTAACTTTTTGGAGTCCGCAAATCTGTAAGTAAATCTGATCTATAATCAAGTTAACTTTTATACATAATTTTGGTTGGTTACTGAGTACCAAGTTAAAACTGCAATGAAAAGGTCCGAGAAATCTATGCGAATCCGTGACATTTATTAGATTTCCCCGATTTTCCGATCAGGACTTCCCGATTTTCCTTAAAAGGACAACCCTCTTGACCCGGCGAGAGATTTAGAGAAGATCTACAGTTAATCAGTAGAAAAACTCCTAAGACAAGAATCCCAATGTCTGGAGATAACCGTCTTTGGAAGGCCGAACATCTTTAAGTGCAATTCTCTCAGTAAGTCCCTGGTTACAATGGTATTTGAAGAACAAGAGCCGCTTGTGACAGAACTTGGTCCTGTTTGTACAGAGAACAGGAGAAGATTTAGGAATCAATTTGAGGTTCAATACATCAATGTCAATGAAGTACTTGTATTGACTTTGCGACTTGTAAATTTTTACATACCGATTCCTCTTGACTTTAATGTTGCAAGGGTTTTTTTTATTTCTTTATAGACAAGTATTTCCATCATTTTCTTTTTGATTTTTGGAATAAGATTTAAAAGTACATGTAATCATATATATATATATATATATAATGTTTATATTTTGCTTTACTAATAATATATGTGCATTTACTAAGAATTCAGAAAAAATTGTCTGCATGAAAATTGTAGTGATTAGTTGAACATTTTTTAAAATGTTGTTTTGTCAACAGAAAGTATTTCAGTGTGTAATATAATTCTTAATCTGCACCAATTACCAGATACCTATAGCTCGATCATTTAGTAATTTGCAATGTCATTGTAATTTTTTTTATCAAATTAATTAAGTGTGAACAGTATTGGGTCTTTAAGATCTACTGGGTCAAAATTCAGGAAAATTTATCGTGCTAAATATGTTTAATCCTGTTAATACATGCTCTGATATCTCTTACAAATACCTGTTATTGATGAAACCATTTATTCCTATATATAAGATTTTATGAGCCTCAGGACAGTTTTTTTTTTTAAACTTACAAAGATCCTGCAACCTGCTTTAAAAGAAAATTTAATGAAACCCTTTTAAATGACATAGCATAAAACTTGTAAAAAGTAGAGAAAAACTTGATGATATCTGTTTTGAATATTGGATTTCCTGGGCATTTTTTCTCTTCCATTTTATCTATGGTTGGCCAAGTATCGATCAGGAATATAGGGACCCACCACTTTGAAGAGGCTTGTTGAAATTTTTAAACATGATTTGCAACTCTCTTTTATCGCAATACTTTTAAGAGCTCTTCAGCCCCGTACAAAGAACACAAATTTTTATGGACAAAATATGACGTGAACATGCTTTTTGTCTGTGTAACGTGTATTAAGTGATTGGTTGGTATTGGCAGGAGGGTAATATTTTATGCGTATCTCCGACAGATTCATGTGATTTTAAGCTCAGTGCTGATACTCACAGAAATTGTACAAGTAGCGTTGTTGGTCGTTAGCAGAGGAAACGTGTTGGTTACTTGAGAAACCCCTCTCTGTCTTTCTTATTTATTTGAATTTTTTCAGTCCAGGGTTCTCCCTGGGGGATTTATAGGGGGCTCAGCCCCCCCCCCAGAAAATACATAAGATTTCATAAGTATTTTTCTTTTTGGTGACTGTGGGTCCCTACACCGACCCTGCCCTTTTTAAAATTCCTGGATCGGCCACTGGTTCTGCACATTAAAATATGTTTCTTCTCAGTTAAAATGCCTTTGAATTGTCTTATTTTTGTATCTAAAAATTCAAATATTTTCTAATTAAAAGCTCTCTTTTACATGATCCACCAGAACTAGTTAATTCATATTTGATCAATTTACTAAAATTCTCAAACATGCCAAAATTGAGTCATTTTAGCCCAGAGTTTTTTATTTGATAATTTTAAAGGAACCCCACATTAGCACTATCTAAATGCATGTATAACTGTGTTTAGTAAGTTAGTGTCATGATCAGTTTTAATTATATTACAAACCGCTCGTGATTAATTCATTTGATGGAATACCTTCAAAGGTGTATCTATAGGCTTTTTCTGTCCTTCTCTCGGTTTTACATAACACATGCTATGGTCCATATTGCTACATAATTGATAAAACATTGGTCTCCAACCAATTTATTCACTGATCTACCAATGCTGTTGGCACTTTCGTGTGAATCAGATTCAATTATGTCTTTGAATTTAGTAACAAGGTTTCCAATTAGAGGGCATGTTGAGTATGTGGTCTATTTCATCAAACGCATGGAAGATCCCCTGCAGACTGTTACGTAAAAAAAAAATTACCAAAAAACAAACAAATATTACATGTTTTCGAGACAAAGATTTAGATCTGTGATTAGCTCAGTAAACGTTATAAAAGGAAAGATGGCCAGTCCTTTGGCAATAGGAAGATTCCGTGCTGTATACTTTTCAGTTATTAAATAAAATGACATATTGCCGCGATGGCATGAGTTGACTTTGATAGGGGTCCCTCAGATACCATCTAACTTTTAAATGCTGGAATTTGCAGGGACTTGCGTGATGTTTTAAATGTCTGTAATTTATTGGTCTGGTGTCAAAGTCTTTTAAAGGAGTTCTTTTTTAGTTTCTAATATTACCCAATTTGACTGGTTTAAGTATACAATGAATTCTGACTCTTTTCAAGATATTTAGTAAAGAAATATTGAATAAGCACATGCAATAATCCCTGCAAAACTCTTGAATTAATTTTTGCAATAAATGGAAAATTATTTACATGTGTTTGAAACTTTTAAGGTATTAAAAGGATTCTTGAATAGTTTTTTTTTAAATCATTGTGTAGATCTTTAAATTTTCTTCAAATTTGTTTTACATATATTAGTATATTGGATGTGAGATAAATGAAAGTAGTTATTATAAATAAAATCTCCTGGAAAAAAAAATTGGCATTTCCATTAAATCCAATCTCTTGAGAATTAAGTAGGTTTTGCTTTATCATTTTTGGAAGATCTCTTTCAGAAATTTTGTGAAAACCCTTAAGTAATAATCGCATATTCCATATTCTTCAGCATTATATATGACGGTCCACAATTATAGTATGAGATAGAATCTTGGTTATCATTTTTTTCCCCTTGATGGCCAGGCCGTGTTTCTGTCAACTGGATGAATTGCTCAGTCATATTCAGGAGTGCTGAACATGATACCAGGCAATTTGTTCTTCACACTCCCTAATTCTTGTGAAAATTGAAATGGTATGGATTTTTTGGGTATTTTGGTTGAAGAAAAATGCTTTCACTGTGCTTTGCTTCCTTTTAACTTCCAAAGAAACAATTCTAAGCCTGGTTGAATTAAAGATTTTTTTAGTTCAAATGAATTCTGGCGTATATTACGGGTATCTGTATTATGGGTATTTTTCCACATCAAATGAAATTTATTGCCAAATGCCCCCCCCCCCCCCCCCATCCTTCACCCTTCAGTTAAGACCCGATTCATGTTTGAAATTCAATCAATTCATACAATATCCACTAAATATATCTTTTATTTGAATTTTTTTAGTCTCTGTTACATAACTGGAGTTAACACACTTTAACCACAATGTTAAACACATTGTTTCTAAAGGCAGTCCCGGATTTATTTTGGAAATATGAATACAGTTAAACTTTGGTTAATACATTTAATCCCTAATAATTCCTCCACGTACACAGCTCTGTATATAACTATGCGTTGGATACTTTCTGGATGGGTTGTAAATTCACAGTCTTTCATGGGCACCACCCAGAAAAACTGTTCCTCAAGCGCCGGGTGGGTGTGGGGGACATGGCATCTGTGGACCTGGGGGGTAGGGATTTACCCGACCGAGTCTGGGACCTATTTGAGGTGGTGTCCATTCACGAGTTGTACGATGCAAATCCGGATTGGATGAATGTAAAGAAGGTTCCTTGGAGGTGGGTTCTTATTCTTAAAGCTCATTGACAATGTTGAATGTTCCATTCAGTTTAGAAAAAAATGACTATTATAAAACATACAACTTGACAGCAATGCAATAGAAGTTAAATTCTTTTCAATGTACCTACAGGTATATGAATTAATAGGACTTCCCTATTATCTTGTGAAACATGCAATATACGTAATATTGATCTCCGGATTTCCTTAATGAAGTCTATAAGAGCATAAAGAATACTTTTTAATAATATGTTCTTATACTTAGGTGCTGTGCAAAATTTGCATGTATCTTCTAGATTTTATGTACTTAAGTCGTGAATGTAGAGGGCTAGAGGATTTGTAATTTCATGTACAGGTGCATTAAGATGTCTGAGAAACTCCAAAAGAATTTGATTTGCTGTTTTAAATCAATCCCAAGACTTTAATAAAAAGGAGACAGAGGCTTTAAATGTATGCAATATTTCTCCGTGTGTACTTGGTATATGTATACCCACAGATAAAAAAAACTGTTCTGGAATAAAAAGTTAGGAGAAGTCACACATTTTGTTGACATCCACTTCTTGGGGCTGATTTCGGAGGTTTATATATGGCTCTACGAGACGATTTGTCAATATTTAACTTCACTTCCCAAGTTCAGGCTATTTACTGCATATTAAACGTTGCGATACATACATTTAGGAACCCTGCTGCTTTATCGACAATTTCTAGTGCTCTTTCAAAAGTGTAAATAATCTCTTATCAAGTAATTAGAAGTGAAATTCAGTCGACTTGCTAAAGAATAACAGGGTACTACCCACAATTCATAGAAGTCGGGACAGATTTATATCGGAATGCTTTGACACTCGTAAAGAAAATTCTCATCCAGGAGAAATGAATGGGACGTTAATTACGATTCTGGCCTTGTCAATACCCATCAGGGATTAATAATCGGCCATAACGGGAAAAAACATATTACTGTAATATTCCTACTGGACGTAGTATTTATTGGTGTTTACCCGATAATATTAATCAATATTTGATGTAATATGCTTGTAAGACACTCTATTAAGTCCTGCGTGCAAGAGAGAGAGTGTGGTAGAGCAGTTAAATACTGTTATTTTGTTCATAGCTTTGAAGTTAGAAATACAATAAATCTAGTTTTGCCTTTTTTAAAAGTGACTATTTGCAGTATTCCAAATTACAAAGACAGAAAAATAGATATTTCATTTGAAGTTGGATAAATGACGAATTTGATATTTGGCCAGATATTTGTAATATTGACTAGAGCATTAATCTTATTCCTGAAAATTATAACCTTGATGATGCATTAAAATAGTTTAGTTTATCAGAATTTATGTTTAATATTCTTCTGATGATTCTGTACTCAAAATGGTTAATAACAATTTCTTTGTATGGAAAAATGCTTTAAAAATTTATGTCTTGTTGCTTACAAAGTATTATTAAAATGAAGGTTTTCCTATTTTTGTCTGTCTGTCTGTTTTGTATGTTTGTCTGTTTGTCTGTTGATAGTTCAAATGTTCATCTCAGGAAAAAAAATCACCTCCACAGTATACTTTTGATTTTACATGTACAGTGAAGTCTGTATAAACTGTCATGCACTCGGAGACATGTTTTACGACAGAATACCCTGGTACACAAGTTGTCTGATTGAAGAGTGTAAAGAACATAGAGAAAGCAAGGCCATCTTTAAAATAATGTTTGCTTGTCCTCTCCTGACTCAGGGTAAAATTATTGGATCGATAGGTAGGTGGAAAATTTTCCAGAAATTTTCAACATATTTGTTGACGGGATAAGAGGAGTTAAAAGAAGAAAGTATTTTGTTCCTGGAATGTAAAATAAATGTTTTGATTCCGGCCATTTTTAGTCAGTTGGTCAGGTGATGGCAACCAAACAATTTTTTTTAAAGATGGCCCAATAAAATGAGATTTTATAAAGGCCAGAATAAACAATAAAAAGGATTGCACAGGAGTTGTATTAGACAGTTTTCACTGTCCTGATAACTTGTTATTATAGGGAGACAGTTTATACTTTACCAACTTTATGTAATTACAATATCTTGTTATTATAGGGAGAGACAGCCAGGAGATGGGGAGGCGTCATTGGACGGTGATGTAGACGATGACGACGACGATGATGGAATCGATAACCTGGACGATGATTGTATCGAAGGATCCGACGGTACGTACAAACCAGTCTTTCCTACAAACATTATTGTCATAGAAATATTTGAGGGGCAGTTAATAGTTGTTATTGATAAATAATTTAATTTATATTAACGTGTCATTTGATTGGTTTAACGGTTTTATTCATTTTGTATAACATAACTTGCCTAGAGTCACAATGAGTTACGTCAAAAACGTATCACTCCGCTTGATGTTACTTTTAAAATAATGCTCACTTTGAAGCCTTTTTCTAGAGAAGATATTGTCTCATTATCTACATTGAAATTATATTATTGAAATGACAGTTTATTTCAACTTTGTGTAATTAACAAAACTTTTTACACTTATTTATAAACCGCTTCGCGGTTTATAAAGCGTAAACTGCCCCAAGTTATGTTATATCGGATAACATAAGTTGAAATAAGCTTCATTCCTTAAACAAAGATGTACTATGTTTTACTTATTTTCTTGCAATTGTCTATAAGTTGGTTTGAATTGGTCAGGGTTAGGGTTTCTGATGTAATGAAAGACAGAACTTCAAATTAGAGAGCATTAGGGGGGATAGAATGACCCAGATATTTTAAATAGTTCAACAAAAAAGAAATTTTTTTTCAAGCTTTAAGACAAACTTTACACCATGTACACAGGAAGCAGATGTCAAAATTTATATGAATAGTATAGGCAAGGAGTAATACATTAAACTATTTTGAGTAGTAATTTTATTTTGCAGGGGAGTCTCACTTACAACTACTCTATTACAGTGTTTTATCTTACTGCATCATGTTTATTTTTTTTTGTAGGAGAGTCCGATGGTTACTCCATTACCAGCAGTCTGTCACGTCGCTCCTCATCGTCCCGTTCGCGGGCCAAGTCAGCCAGTACCACACGACCCGTCGTAGCAGCGAGACCCATCAGCACGCCCAGCGACGACGAAATACGCCCCAGAACAGTCAGACCGGCCACTGCCATCCCCGCCAAACCCACGATTCGACCTCCCCTCACTCAGAGTCTGTTTCCTAACATTCCTCCCACCATTAGCTTCGAGACTGAGGGATTCAAAGGTACTTCTATTATAGTATAACAGATTTTTGAAACAGCCTCTGGAGATTGTTTTTGAGTAATTCTGTTTGAGAGAAATATTTGTTCAATTTTTAGTATGGGAAAATCGTAACACCTGAAAGTACAAAATTATTAACTGTGAGTTAGAACTGATTATCTCTTTGAGAACTTTACATCATTTGAGACCTTGCAGATTCTCATATATTTTCACCCTGAAGATATTTGAGAATTATATACGTGAACATGATGAATATATAGTGCTGTTTTAAAGTGCACAAGGTTTCAAGTGACCCTGATGAGTCTACAGCCCATGGGCCTTTAGATTTTTTTCCTTGCACTACAGAAAATTATTGGACCTAGTGAGCAGCTATGTAGGTGTATGGGATTGAATCTTTTGTTCCAAAGGGAGATAACTGCTCTCACCCCTAACCAGTGCACCAGATATTATCTTGTAATAAAACGTAATTGTAGTCACGAGCAGATGATGGGAATCCCACAAAGTGCCGCAAAAGTCTTCGTTAACGGGAAATAACAACATATAAGTAATTATAAAAACAACCAATAAGTTTTCTTACGTTAACATATTTCTTTTTTCCATTGAGCAGCTGGTATAGAGCACTTCAATTAATAAACCCCTTTGGTGCTTTTTGTGTGCGCTATAAGTATTTCAATTAGTCAGACTTTCCTCTGATAGGATGCTTTTGAGTACATGGTTTCCTTGGAAATTTTTTTTGTGCTATAGGGAAAATCGACATTGGTTTTTTTTGTTAAATAAAAAAAAAATACCGATATTCTATAAATGTTCTCAAGCATGATTGATGTCTTAGCTCTGGCTGCTCCATCAAAATCAGTCCGTGTTCAAAAGCCTTAATTTTCGGCAAAGGAAGAAAGCCCAGAAAACGTATAATCTAATTGACGGAAGGTCAGAGCGATGCAATTGGGGCTAATTGGCCAGATTTCGGGTTTCCGTGAAGAAGAAGGCCTTTTTACAGTTAACCAGTAAATCAATGGCTGTTTTTCTGGCACTACAGAGTATTTGAACATGTCGATTTTAATCATTCATTTTTGGCATCAAATGAAGTTTCTCCTATGGAGAATGGTCGTCAATATTTGTTAGCTTGCTTAGCATGATGTAACCGAATAAAAAAGCAGACATTGATTTTAAGGCTGGTAGTTTTGAGAACATGAGATTGAACTGCATTTTGTACTGCCAAATATACCAAATGATTTAATAGAAAAATACATTGAAAAATTTACAGAGAGCTGATTGAAGAATTTGTTTGTAATATTCCAAGAAAGGGGCGAGGGGGTATCTTTGAGAGTATTTTTTTTTTAAAACAAAAAGAGTAAAAGGCAATAAATCTGAACATAGAAAGAAAATGTGCTTTAGATCAGAGAATTTTCATGAAACCTTATATTTGCTTGAGAGGAATGGGGGTATTTAGCAATTCCCAATTTTCACCATATTTTGATTATAAATGTACATGATCTTGACAGTATCAATACAATTATACATGAGGATGTTATTTTTTATAAGCAGAATATTTTTAAAAGTCAGGACTCAAAGTTTATATATTAGGATGGATCTGAAAAGCAGAAAATAAAATATTTCTTTCTAAACTTTAACTGTCAAAAGATCTTTGCTATTATTTACCACTATGGCATTTGTCCTGTAATTTCTAAAATTGTGTTTTGTTTTCCAGTGGAACAACTGCCATGGGATTTACGCAAACTCTTAAAATGGAGGATGAGTCCAATTACCCCAAACATTGTAAAACACACGCTGGCTAGGTCACATTTCAGAATCACCAAACGTATGTATTTTTGGACTGATGATCCTGACAAACTCACTCTGTATAAGACTGCAAATAAAATTACTACTTTGAAGAACTGCACATGGATAAAATCACTTAAGTTAAAATACAATTGAAAAAATAGAAGAATGCATGAAGTACATAATGTGTTAAACACAACAAATTAGCTTTCTGTTCAGCGAAAAAGACTTGGGTTATTTTCATATTGATGTATAATTTTTTTTCTCAAAAATGCCAAATGATGTGTATAATTTTTATGTACAGGAAACCATGACTGGTTAGGCTGCTGGGGTAAACATATGAAATCTCAGGGATTTAAGTCTGTCAGGGAATACCAAAAGGTAAAACAACATGACAATATAAGTAAGAGAAATGTTATACCACGAAAATCAAGTTCTTACTAATCAAAAGAGATTTATAGTTGGTTCTGTTATTTGTACCATGAACTAAACTGGAAATGAAAAAAAAAAAACCAAATGATTGAATATCAGGTAATAAGATGCTAATTTTCTTGTAGCTCAATCATTTTCCGGGTTCGTTCCAAATCGGCCGTAAGGATCGGCTCTGGAGAAACCTGTCTAAGCTTCAGGTGCAGAACGGTAAGAAGGAGTTTGGATTCTTTCCCCAGACCTTTATTTTACCGTCGGACATGAAGCTGTTAAAGAGAGCCTGGGAAGATGGGGGGACAAAACAAAAGTGGATCGTGAAGCCGGTAAGTAAATGAGGATAGAAAAAGTGTCAGACATGTACAGTTGAAGTTTGGTATCTCAAAAACTGATATCTCGAATACGTTGGATATGTTGAAGTGATTTGAAAGTTCCAACCTCTTATTCTTTATTTATACCCCGATATCTCAAATTTTCGGATATCTTACAGTGTTTTTTTCTCTTGGTCTGATCAAGTTTGAGATATATGTTGTTGGTATATGCACGATGCAATAGAAAAATCACTCATCATACTTAGAAACATAAAAAAGATATTCATATTTCATTAAAAATTAATAGTAAGATCATAGAATTTTTTTGGCCAGTATGTAGATAGCTGATGAAAACAATCCTATACAAATTTGCCACAAATTAAAAGGAATCAATTTTTTAAAAAAAATTCATTATACTAAATCTCACAGATTTTTGAACCTTTAAGAATTCTGGTCAGTCTTCAATAAACAAAAAAAAAAAAAAAATAAATGAATATGCAATAATTTGGTGATACATGTTCAGTGTTAAAACAAGGGAGATCATTCAATCAGTTTAGAATGAAAAGTGATTTTATGAAATGATTTAATGTTAAACAAAGAGAGTATGAATATTTTGATGCAAGAAATACTACAAATATCTGGAATTTTCTTTTTAGCCCGCTTCTGCCCGAGGAATAGGAATCAAGGTCATCAACAAATGGACACAGATACCAAGGAAGCGGCCTGTCATTGTCCAGAAATATCTAGGTCGTCCATACCTCATCAACGACAGCAAGTTTGACATGCGTATCTATGTATACGTTAGCAGCTATGACCCTCTCAGGATTTATATATTTGAGGATGGACTCGCAAGATTTGCTTCCATGAAGTAGGTTTCGAAGTTGTTTGTATAAAAACTGTTCTTGTAAATACATCTTGTTTTCATTTTAAAAGATGAAAGCATTTTTGAATAAAGAAGGTTGAAAGAATGAAAATTATCAATCTAAAGAATTTCATAAATATGTGTATTACAGTAATACTCATCAGTTTAAAATGAATGTCTCATGAATTTTTAATTTTGATTGCAAATTTTGGTGACCCTGGTTGTACTAACTTGTATTACATCTTCTGGTTAATCTATAAGCATTAAGTATTATGATAAAATACTTGCATACTTAGAAGTTTGTCTGTGGGTCAAAATTTTGGTTGTTTAACATCTTCTGGTAAATCTAGAATTTATTATTATGACAAAACATTGCATGCTTTTAAGTTTGTTTTGGGGTTGAAATTTTGATTCACACTGATTGGTTTTAATAATTCTGTAGGTATTCCACTGCTATGAAGAATGTGAATAATAAGTTCATGCACCTGACAAACTACAGTGTCAATAAAAAGAATGCAGAATATCAGGCCAATGGGGACGAAGCATTGTGTCAAGGTCATAAATGGTAAGGTCATCTAAGAATCAGCGTCGAGTTGAAAATAGCAATATCCTTGGTATGGAGAAATTGGATTTTTTAAAAAGTCTAAAATTTGGAAGATTGAAGTGTCAGTAATGTTTTCATTAGTTTTACATTTTTGATTTTTTTTTTTAATCAGGGGTTTGAAGGCTTTGTGGAATTATATGAAGAGACAAGGAATAAATACAACTCAAGTCTGGGAAAACATCAAAGATCTGGTCATCAAAACCATTATTTGGTAGGACCATCATTTAACTTACTGTGGAATAAAATCTATTTTATAAATAAAGTTTTCTTCATTTTCTATAATATATTTGCATATTTACAGATGTACCTATTTCTTTTTGTAAAGAAAATGTGAGAATATTGAAAACTGCATAAAGATGAGAATTGCAGCACAAAGAAATGCTATCATGAATGTCAAAAAGAAGCTTTAGTACATAACAAATGTAACCATTGATTGCTCAGTGGCTTGGTGTTTATATGGGTCATTTTCAAAAAAAGTCTATTTTTTGAATGACATATTTTGAAAAATGAAAGTGGTTTTACTATGATTTTTTCAACTTTATTTGAATGATATAGTAATAAACTACTAAAATCCACTGCATTGCATAAAAGAAAATATTTCTTTTAAAAAATATTGACATTTTATCTTAGTCATTTAAACTTTAATGTCCTTCCTGTTACTTTCATAAAAAGAGCTGTAAAACTCTATTTCAAAATTTTCATCAAATTATCTTTTGTATACCGTTAATAAATGAAAAAATTATCATTGAATGCCAAGATGTTTGACATTCATCTAATATATGAGCATTTAAAAGCAATTGTCAAACTACCATATACTAAACAGAAGCAAAATCTACGGGTTTTTCTTCATGAAAAGCCTTATTGCGGAATGTTTATATGCTATAGTTGAAAAAAACATTCTTTTACATTATTTTTGTGATTAGAATAAACAGTTACAGAAAGTTATTTAAACAGGTGCTCTGCCAAAGCAATTTAAACTAGGAAAATATACTGGTAACAGTAAGGACTCGGGTAACAGGAAGGACAAAACAGTGACAGGATGGACAAAACAGTGTAACAGGATGGACAATGAAATCTACATTTTAAATAAAAATTGACTTTTTTTTAACTTTATTGGTTAGGAAAAGAGATATAAATGTAGAATAAAAAAAATGATTTTGTCAAATCTGGCAAATTTGAGACAATAAAAGACATTTATGTCCATCCTGTTACGAAATTTAATTCTGAAGTGCTATTAAAATATTTATCAGTTCAATTTTTGTTTATTAAAGGTACTCTATGCTGTTGCAAAACTAAGAATTTTTCATAATTATAAGAAAAACAAATGATGAAACTTAAATAGGTATATAAATACCAGGATAATTTGTCCCTCCTGTTACAATTTTTGTCCATTCTGTTACAAGAGTGCATGTTTAAGTTATAATGGCACAATTTGAAGCACTTACTTATTTCAATATGATTTACGAAGTTTTTTAACATGTGTTATTAAACTTATATTACTTAGAAAAATAAAAGTAATTGTTTTTATTGTTAAAACTCAAGATATGAAGTCCAGTTTTCCTTACTGTTACCATATTAATGGTAACAGGAATGAGAGTAACAGGATGGACATTTCTCATATAAATCACCGGTTATTTAGTATAACGTACTCTTTTTGCATCATCAAGACATTGAAACAGTTTCTTTGTAACTTAGTAAATCTGATTGTTTTAGCAGAATAAACAATTTAAAGAGTATTTGCATATTATGAAGGTAACAGATAGGACATATTTTCATTATACTCTACCAATAAGACAAACTTATCGACCTTTGAACCCTTTCTTTACTCACTTTCAAATCATGGCGCTCATAAACTTGAGACAACAGAAAATGATGATATATTGTGGATCATGAAAACAGTTCCTAGGAAAGTGAGATAACCTTTATTTTAACATTTTCTTTCTGATAACAGGAATGACATAAACTGGTGGGACATGTCACTTCCTGAATGTTAAATGCACGATACTTGTATTTGGTGGGCGGCATAAGTAAAACAATCATATTAAATTAATCTGTAAATGAATTCAATTAAAATGAGGTGCAAAATTTGTTATCTTCACAGGGTAATATTTTCTATCATTTAAATAAGCGCGTTATAAAATTTTTGTTAATGTGACATGGTTTTACTGTTAAATTTTACTCGAATGCAGAGAAGATTTTTTATAAAACACCTGGGAGATGATCATAAAATTACTTATAAGCTATATGACCATGTATATTAACCAACGGGAAAAAAAATTTCACTCTAAAAAATGTTTTCCTATTATTCTGATCAAAAGACAAAAAAGTGGACTTTTTTTGAAAATGGCCCATATATGTCCCCCATCTTTCTTTCAGTGCTGAGTCCCCCATCAATAGCATGATTAAATCTAACTGCCGCAGCAGGTACTGTGTCCATGAGTTGTTTGGCTTTGATGTCCTGTTGGATGAGAATCTCAAGCCGTGGATTTTAGAGGTCAACATATCACCAAGGTAAGGCTAGGTCAACTGAGGTCAATTGACCGCACACTAGGTTGGTCGCAGTTACCAACTACTGTAAACCAACTTTGATTTGCATGCAAGAAATATTCGCAAGTTTCGCAACCTACTTTAATTTGCAAGTATTTATCCACCTTGAACCATTTATTTTGCTTAAAATTAGAGAATGTTTTCTCAGTCACGAAAATTAATCGCCACAATTTGATTTCAAACTGACAAATTGCGACTTAAAGATGACGCAAATAATAGTAAGTTTACTGTATTATTGATGATGCATTTGATATCTCTGGGCTTCATTTAATTTTTTGCGACTGAGAAGATGTTCTACACAAAAGAAAGATGTAAAATAATGGTTAGGATAAAGTTACAGAGTAATCAAGTGTGATGTACTGTAGATATTGTTAAACTGAGTGTTTCGTCTTTCTGACAGTTTACATTCCAACTCTCAGCTGGATATAAACATCAAGGGACAGATGATTCGTGACCTGATGAATATCGCTGGATTCCGAATTCCCGACAAAGCCGACGTTCTCCATAGCAACTCAGTCGCACCTAGTGCTACAGAATTCAGGTCAGCTCAAGGGACCATTTCAAAATATCGCTATCACTAATCACTAATTTTTCGCGACACCTTATTTTCGAGTCATTAACTCTTGATTAGCGAGACAAAATTTTCACCAATTGTGGGTATTGCTCTATATAATTTTAAATTTTGCTATTATACGTGAGAATCAAATTTTCGCGAGCACACTGTCTCGCGTAATTACACGAAAATAAAGTTCTCGCGAATAAAAAGGACAAAGTAGGTCATAAGAATTTGTGAGTCTTTTTAGAAAAAGAAAATCAGTACATTGATGATCTGATTTGTTTCCAGTTTTGACATCACTGACACCAATATCGTATAACACATTTCATGACTTGATAAAAGATATTTTTAATGTTGCTTATAACAGTATTCTTATACAAAAATAAAGATTTTCTTGAGCCACAGACGTCTTGAAAGGCCATTAAAAAAAAGAAAATTATTTCTATACAGTTCATATATGCCCCCCAATGATATGTGTATGGACAAGAGGTTGTTTACCAGTATTCTGGCCCCAGACGAACGTGCCAAACACGCCTACTACTGCCAAAGACACCAAGATGAGGTAAACAGGTCTATATCAAACAGATTGTGAAACAGCTATTTAGAAATTGGTGTATTTTCATTCTGAAAACTTAATTTAAAGTTTATAGCATTTTAATTCTGGGCTGTGAACACAAAATGCAGTTTTTAAAGACCACAATTTTTACAAAAAAAAAATGTTCAAACAATCAAACTACATGTACACAACTTGGATTTTTACAATAAATATTTAGGTACACAACACATTATTTTGCATACAACAGGTATTTTCTCTCTACATGTAAATCTGTGTTTGAAAACATGTAAATGACTGAAAATCCTCAGAAGTTAGAAAGTCCCATTTGTTGACAAACAGTCAAAAGAGTTACATCATTTTCTGTCATATAACAGCAAACGTTGCAGACAATCTTGGACATCCTGACCCCGGACGATGTCCGGATTCTGACCGAGTGTATTGACGAGGACAGTAGGAAGGGTTGTTTCCAGCGTGTGTTCCCCACCCCCTCCTCCCACAAGTATCTCCGCTACATGGAGGCTCCGCGCTACTACAACCTACTGGTCAGTCAGTGGGTCCAGAGATTCAACAGGATGGAACAGAAAGGTCAGAGGTTATTGATGTTTTAAGAAATGTTAAGTGGATATTTTGAAAAATATTTTATAATGCATGTATTTTATGGGATGATTGTTTTTTTGTAATTTTCATTGGCTTAATATTTGTTCTTTCGAGAAATTGACATGAAAGCGTGTCTTCAGTGAAAATTAATTGAAATGGGTCCTTATAACCACAAGTTGACTTACACTTAATGCCGTAATTATGTATATAGTGGGCCTCAAGTGTGTCTTGCTTTGGTTCAAGTTAATTTCTTGACATATGTGAAGCGTTATCTTTACCAGTTAAACAAGACAAAATAACATTTAAAATATTCTGTTTTATATAATGCCATAATTATTTAATATTGAACTTTTAGCCAGCAGTTGTGGATAGGAAAGATTTTAAGTGTAGCTGTACATTGAAAAATGAAATGTACCATAGTATATTTTAATTTGTTTGTATTTTACTTGTGTGAACAGGAATAGCAGTTTTGGAAGGATTTTGTGAGGAAGGAATTCATTTGCAGAATCCAACGGAAGACCCAAGTCACCAGGTAACATTTCAGATGGCAGTCCGAAGTCTTAATACTTATCAAAAGGTCAAAAAGGGTGAATGAAAATAAAGTGGTTATAATAAAAAAAATTATAATAATTGTGCAATGCTGGATTTTGAGTATTACAATGTATATTTTTCTGCATATGGTAATTGCGAATTAAACATTTATTGGAAAGTGTCCAAGTACATGTATTTCTCAACATGAAATTCAGGTTTTTTAATTAATTTTTAAAATTTTTTTGAAATTTCTTTTACAGTAAACATGAAGCTTCTCTTACAGATTCATAAATCAGATCCACATGCACTTCAAGAAGGGAACAAGTACGACCTAACTTGATCTACATGTTGTCCTTTAAGACTTAATTATAAACTTATTTTTAACAGTGGTGCCCTCCTAACGGTCTACTGAGTCATCGAGGGGACACGAGGACACATAGTGCCCCCAATAAACACCACCTGGAGAAGGAGAGCAGTCTGAAGCACAGGTACGCTGACCCTCCTAAGTACAATAGAATGTGGTTCTTTGCCTTCTGAAAGCAGCGAAGGCAGCAAGGCCCTTGACAGTGTAGACAAGATTGTATACTGTATTTCTCAACAGATGTTGGTCCAATATTTATTGTAAAAGAAGTTTCAAGCTGATTTTATGGTTTCCTGATGCGGAATTTAGTTTCACATCTTGCTACATTCCGAATCGACATTCATGAATCAAGTTGAAAAGAAAAAAAAATGAAGATTGCTATAACCTGTTTCTGGGCTTGATAGATATTTATAACCATTTAATGGCCTAAATATAACTTTAACCAGCATGAACTCATGTAATGTGTGTCATTTAATGAACTCTAACATTCCTCAGTTGTTAACAAGATTCTCCCAAAGTAGTGTGTGTAGATATGATTTATATACCAGTGTGTTGTATGTACATATATAGGACAGCATGTAGTTTGATTCCCTTGTATAAACTGATGTAAGTCCCACACCTTGTGAGATGCTTATTTTTAAAAATGGAAAAAAAACAACCATTCTGTGGAAAAAAATTCACTTACACATTTGTTGCTGTAAGATGTTTCACTTAGATTTTTTTTACCACATGAGCAGTACACATGCAGAGTCATTGAATTATTCCCACTCATGCAGTACACATGCACCAGGTGCATGTCTCATCCCAGCTGCATTTCTGCATAATTTTTTTTTTTTACTTAAAAGCCTGCATTTGTAAATTTATTCAACTTTCATAATTTTTTTTTTTTTGTCAAAAAATTTTTCAGCGTTTAATTGACCCATACATGTTAAAGACTTTTCAATTTTTGCCTTTTAGAGCCAGACTTCATTAAGTATAAAATTTTAGGAAATCAGATTAATAGTCTTGAAGTTGTTTCCCAACTTTATGTATTACAAATGCTTAAATTAACATTTTCTATCTTTATATGTTTAGCTCCAGCAAATAGATTTATATTATTACTAACGAGAAAAGAAAAAACTAACCGTATCTAGAATTGCTTTTAATATAGTCAGTATATTTAGTATCTAGAATTTCCTGGTCTTCTACTGCAGCAAGAGCACATTTCTTGCAGTCATTAAATGGTCACAGATTTGGACTAAGATTGCGTGTGTGGACATGAAGTGATGCGGTGCTCTACGATCTTCAACTGTTTTAGGAGATAGAAATATATAGCACAATTGTTTGTATGGGTCCACAAAATGGTTTTATTTTGCAAAACTTCTTGATAGTTTAAGGAGGGTTAATTGGAAAAGAAACTGAAATGACAGAAATAAAAAAGTTGAATGTTTAGAGTTGGAATAATGTGGATCTGTACAAACAATGAGATTTGATTTTTATTTTTTTGTTTTTCACTTGTGCATTCACAGCTTCTCATTGGATATCCTCACTGTATTCACTGTTCTGCCTCCAACTTATTAGATAATGTCCATTAACTAATAAATATCTCTTTTTAATCATTCTCTGTTAATGAAATACATTTCATCTGGTCAAGGGAATATCTGAGTAAACTTTATTTCGAAAATCAAATAATAAAAATAAAAGATGAAATTGTATATGAACTGTGCCTCTGAAATTTTTTTATTTTTAGTTCCATCATAGTGTGGTTTTGGAAAAATTGATGATTTATAAAAAGAACAAATTAAAGTCAAGATATGCTTGAGAGGAGGCAATGCATGTGCCATGTTTTATTTTTTGTTATTAGATCCTGAATGTTTAGTCTTTGTATGTTTTTGTCTCTTCACAGTCAATCGACGTCTGGCCTGCCTAAAATGGCCAAAAAGCCTCCCAAGGCACCAAGTCACGGTCATTCCGGCGCCACCACACGCACGGTCTCACAGTGTAGCTCCGCCTCCTCGTCAATTACCTCCCTTACCTCACCCACGCCAACACAAACTGTCAACAAAACCGCCGCCTCCTCCAGATGACTGGCGGTCCGCTTACCTCCCCTGAAAGAACTCTTCAATGGAAGTATGCCCATGTTTAACTCCACCCGATACCAGAGGCACGTGCTGAAACCGTTAGTTCGACACAGTGCCGATTCCAGTTTGGATGCCGTTCGGAGAGCTCAGTTGAATCGGAAGAAAAAACGAATTCAACTGAGAACATCTGAAAAATTTTTCTAGTCTGGACCAAAAAATATGTTTTCAGCAATGGAGTTGTACATTTTACCATGTTTTTCAGAGTCATTGTTCATATGTTCATTTTACCTCAGCATTTAAGTTAACATTTCATTGTAAAGCCTAAGCATGTGCCTTAGTCCTTATGATTTTTGAATTTTATAGATTTTAAGGGTTGTTGCCAGGGTGTCATTGGATTTGCTCATGACAGCTGTGCTTACAAAGTGCTATCGATATACTCTGTGATACAGTAATAAACATTGCCTAGGAACTTCACGTTAGTTAGCTTTTGTTCTTGGTAAATGTTTTTTATTTAAAGGTTGTTTGCTAGGATCTGTTTTGAAGGTTCTCAATCATCTTGCTCAATTAAGGAATTGTTTATGGTGTCTTAGAATGCAGGGTTTTACATTCCAACAATTTGTTAGGACCAAAGTAGAAGGTCTACGTGATCTTGCTCAATTGTGAGATTGTTCAGGGTGTATTGATTTGCAGGGTTTTCAAATTTTTCTAAATTTAACTCTTTTACAAGTGCCTCAGAATTTCCATTTGTACAGGATTCAGGACATTTTTTTTGTAAATCAGTGTGATTATACAGCATGAAATATCAGTGAAGAACAATTTATTTACTGTATTGTGTATACGGAAATGTGCCAAATTCATGTGACCATCGTTTAAAGGAAGTGAATTCGGAAATCCCATGCAAGAGTTCACAGAGATCACCACAGCTGCATGTATTGTGTTGAAATAGTGCATGATGTGTGTTGTTTTAACCAGTTTCCCCCCATAGCTGTAGATGCAGTACCTGCATCATAGTTTTCCCATAATTTTACCCCCCAAATCTAATGAAAAACTTGTAAACGTACATTAGCAAACATTTTAATAAATTGGAGATCACGAAAAAATTATAAATAATTTAAGAGTCATCCAAAGAACTGAAAATGAAAGATGTTGTATTCTTTGACTTTTAATTGCGTGCCTTTTCAGTTGTGAGGAAACCTCAGAGAGCGTGACTTTACTGGACTCGGAGTCGACTTCATCGCTTTCATTAGACGCCGATCCATCAGACGACGACGAGGACGACGTCGATGACAACGCTTCTAAATTGTGCAAGATCACGTCACACTGGCGAGCGCCTCTTGTGAAACTCCGAAATCTGTTTCAATTCATACAGGCCTTCTCGAAGAGAAAGATCAAATAAAGAAATAGTTAGAAATTAAAAAAATCAAGCAATTTTGGGTCTTATCTTGATAATGAAATAGGTTGTCTGGCACTTTTATACAATTTAATAAATTGTCATGGCGAGTTTCATCTCGGATGAAATTTATATATTAAAATCTGTACACCTCAATTTATGATGTTGATAATATGCAATTTTCAGTATTTAACGTTATTATTTACATGAATATTTATTGGCATTATATTCAAGGACTTGGTGAATCTATGTTTTACAATTTAAGTGGCATTGAGTAAATAACAAAAGTATTGCACATGGATGCTGTTCCAGTAGCATCTGACAGGAAAAATAAATATGCAATTTTTTCATTATTTTATCTCCGTCCTTTTTCCCCCATGAAAATAATTCATAATAGAGCTCTTTTTTTTCTTATTATGGCACTGGAAATATGGAAATTATGGGCACCATGTAGTTTAGTGGACAAGCAATTTTTAAATTCTTTTTTTTCTTTTCTTTAACTAACAAACATATCACGTTTTGGAAGCTTTTTGAGCAGTTCAATTATGATCGTTATTTCAATTTTAATTGTGTACAAAATAATCTCCAACTTTAAATCAAAGAAGAGTATCTTGTGATGTATGGATTGAAAATAATAATCTATAATTCTCAATAATTGTTGTATCTTCTCATTTCCTTGAAGATTTTTCCTTTTCAATTCTCCAGTATAAATCTACACTAAAAATATGATAACATTGATAGGGTTTGTATACTATTTCTTAATGCAAACTTGATGACAAAAAGAAAAAAGTTTAAATTAAAAACCTTTAATATTGTTTATTCCATTCATATTTTATTCACATTCCAATTTTTTAAAACAATTTCATTCTTTTAAATGAAACCTAAAAATTTTGGGTATGTCTTTTTTTTCTGGAGTATTATTGTGATAATAAAAGTAACTTGACTAAATTACTTGATTGCCTTGCAGTTGATACAAGTTGCTATGCAAATTAAAGGGAATTGATATTTGCTTGGTATACAATTCATCATGAAAAAAGTCTAGAAAGGCATTTTTGATCTTTCTTTTGTGTAATAGAATTTATTAAATGCCTTTTTGTAAGGCCACAAAATGAATATACATCTGTATGTAATATGTACTTGTTAGTTTATAGCCCTGTGTATACTAAGTAGAAGTGTGTTTCTTTTAGAGGTCACTCCCTAGAGTTGTGAACTAGTAAATGTTGAGACGATCAGTTTTGATATGCCTATATTTGTTCCACAATGAGTAGCAAATTCTTCATGTTTTTTGAAAGCATGTTTGTCTTGTTCACAGAATTCCATTCCAAAAGTGTCAAGTGATGGATTTTAACGAGAGTTTTGAGTATACTTGGGTATTTGTATTGGTATACCCATATGTTTTTTTTTCTCTGAGAAACTTTCATTAATCATTTTAATAAATGTGATAAACATATATATGTACACCTGTATGTTAAGTCATTTATTGACACACTATTTATGATGTTAGAAGTCTTAGTGAAGTCACATGACATGTTCAGGAAATGTGACATGATCACATGACATGCTCATTATATGATCACTTGACATGCTACTTATTTGACCAGTTCCAGTACTAGTTATATGATCATATGACATGCTTGTTCAGTGACCATATGGCATGATTGTTAATGGACACATGACATGCTTGTTACATGATTGTTAAGTGATCACATGACATAATTGTTAAGTGATCACATGACATGATTGTTAAGTGATCACATGACAAGATCATAGTTATATAATCACTTGACATGCCATTGATATATCACATGACATGCCTGGTAAGTGATCATATAACATGATGTTTTAAGTGATTATATGACATTGTAGTTAAGTGATCATGTGACATTGTAGTTAAGTGATCATGTGACATGCTTTTTATCTAGAGAGAAGGATTCTTAAGCAAAATGAAGTCTAAATTTACTAAAAATGCTTAAAAATGCTACATTTACTAAAAATGCAATGTGTTAAATGCACATGTATGATTTGTTTGGACAATTTAAGGATTTGGAATCATATCTTATAAGTTTAAAAAAGACAAGTTACAATAAATCAGTCAACAGATCTGATATTTCAATTTCAAAATTGTACAGTTTACTTTATTGTACTTTTGAATGGGGTTTTATAGGAACTGCCGAATGAACAAGGAGAGAAAGTTAAAAGTGAAAAAGAATTGGTTCCGAGAAACCCTGATAGAGTCAGTTTTACTGGTGCTAGCTAGTTGATATAGTTATCTTGTTGATTAAGGCCATTTATTGATGTATATCATTTGTCATTTTAATATTACCACAGAGCATTTTATCAAAAACATCATGCATTTGTTGTAAACTTCCATTGGGAGCCGACTAAGGGAGGTAAGCGGATACCTGAGTTATGTTTAGTTTTTAAGATATTATTTATTTATTTATTATTTGTGAAATTTGCTTAAATATCAGAAGTTCATAGAATATACTAGTCTCAAATAATTAAGGTTGATAATTATTTATATTTAAATCATTCAAATTAATAACAGGTGATTTTTTTGTAACTCTGATTCTCTGAAATAAATGCAAGTTTATGAATTTTAGTGGGCAGAAATATCTACAATCAATCAATTAGACTTTTTTGATTGTTATTTATTTCTTTCTTTATTTATTGATAGAATAAACTGTATGTGTCTTTTAAGATCAAACACATTTTTAATTGTGTCAAAACGGTTCTTCAAAATAAATTAACCACACTAGATTTAGCAAAATCAGTAGGGGAAATTGATAATTTTTTACTGAATTCAAATGCATCTGTATAATGTTTACTAAACATGATGGGAAAAAAATCACTTAATGCCACTTTTTCCAAAATGTTATTGTGGAAAATATTTTTTTTCAGCAAGGCACTATACTCACAGACTAATGTTTATTGTATCCCCCTGTACTGTGATTTTCTAGGAGTACTATGTAGGTTATGATATTGTATGATTTACCAGACTGTACTTAAAGTGTTACATGTAGAAGGGCATATATGCCAAGTTTGATCAATGTTGAAATAAATGTTACAAATTGTTTATCTCTGTATTTGGTGTTGTTTTTAGGAGAAGGGGGGGGGGGGGGGGCTTTATTCTCACTTATGTGACCTATAGATGGTTTTCCAATATACCTTTGTTAAAGCCTATTTTAATTCACAATTTCAAGATTGTAAATATTTTTCCCCATATATTTTCCCCATATATTTGTGGCATGCATGTTTAAAATTGGTTGCTCAAAGAGGAAAATTCACTAATTTGCTAATAAGATGGCAGCCAAGGGGAATAACTCCGCAGTAAAATACACGATAGGAAAACCATCAATCAATCTTTGCTGTCTCTCTAAATCAATGTAATTGAATATTTCAAATTCTGCTCAAGTACTACTTGGCTTATTCTCTGCAAAAATATGAAGCTTGTAAGAGAGAGGTTGAACATACATGAAGTGTAATAATAGCCCTATATTGAAAAAAAACGATTTTTATGACAAGATTGTCCTCAACAAAAATCATAAATTCAAAAACTATTAAAAGGGTTCTGTTTAGTGTTTCAAATTTGAATGGGTTGAAAGTGGTCATATTAGCAGAAAATCATACAGGTGACTATTGAGGTCCATAAGCCTCCCGTTTTTTAATTATTATAATTCCTTGCACTAAACTTATTTCCCAAGTATTTAAAAGTCTCCCACACTTCTTAAAATGAATCTCTTGGAAAGCTTATACATGTATGTATCAAAATGAAATAGAGAGGTAACCTTGCCGTTTTTAATCAATCTCAAAACTATACAAATTGGAGGCGAAGCAAATACTTTGGAGGTGGAGTAAGTGTCATGTAGGAAAGAGCATGATCACATCTGCTTTGTGCTTCCTACCATAACAAGGCCAACGGTAAAATTTGTATACAGTTCAGTTGGTAAATTAACGTCAGTCTGCATTCGACTTTATGATCGATTGTACTTGAGCACAAGATCATTGTATGGACTATAGAATCTAGGAAACGGACAGTTGATATCCTTGTTACATCAACTTGTTTGCCAATAGCTTGATTCGTTTTACAAATGAAGTCAATCCCATGAAAAGAAGTTTTGAATGCAGGATAAATTGTTTGAAAGACATTGGATGGCTTTAAAACAGTATTTAAGGAGTGAATTTAAGGTCAAGATCTATTAAATGAAAGGTGCCTACAGATTTATCAAACTTGAGAAACAAATTCCTTTATTGATGCTTTACAACTTTAGCTTGGTCAAATAAGGTGTTTCGGGGCTTAATTTGTAGGTAAACAAGATGATTAACTGTATTTTAAACTGTAAATTTCAATGAAAAATTAACAAAACCAGTCATGAGTATAGGAGTTTTTTTCGTATTCGGCAAAGAAAATGTACCCAGATTGCCTACAGTCTCTCAGAAAACGGTAATTAGTATGTTCATGGCCTCTTCTTTAAATCAATATCAAATTTAATATAGGTATCCGGTTTACTTTTCATATGATTTCAAATTGAATGACATGAAAATACCCTATTTTCTACATAATTCTGCTAAAGCCGTAAAGTACGGGAAAAGAAAGTTGAAATTGAATTTGACGTTATGATGGATCTAGCACCAAAAAATTAGTCTCAAGTTATTTACTAGATCTTGACCTTAATAGCTACCCATTTTATACGGGTAGCTATTAAATTCATTTCCTTATAATTTAATTTTCATTCATTTGATCTAAGAAAAAAAATGATTGTTCTAACAAAATGACTTCAATTTGTGCAAAATTTGAATGTAACGTCAGGCGGATTGATACGTTTTTGACGCAAGCCATTGTGACGTAGGCAACCCATTTTATACGATATAAAGTAAATTTTTTATCCAATCAAATACAGCGTTACAATCAGAATTAAATTATTTTTGTTTATAAGTATTACTTTTTCTTTCACAATTTTTGTTGATCCAACGGAAATAAAACTTTTCGTAAATAAATATGTAGAGGTAAGGTAGAATACCAACTCCAGATGACAGGAAAACGATTCACGCCTTTTGTTTTCTACATACAATATTACATCAGATGTATGATAATGGAACACATTAACATTATATGACAGAACTTTTTTTTAATTGTGAAAGTGATAATTTTTTGCCCATTTTTCCGCAGAACACGAAAACATTTTTTTAATAACTCAAGCTGGCATATTTACTGAAAACATTCAAAGTACTATTGATTATTATTATTTTTAGTGACACATTCTGTATATTATTGAATAAGAATTTTTCATTGAAAAGATGTCCCTTTTTGTTCCAGTACATGTATTTAAAGTAACTCCTCCCCGCTGGATACACCTATACACGCCTGCTAATCGATCAATTGCACAACCAGCAGTTTTGTATAACAATCAAAAGAGATCGATTTCCGGTTGTGCAATTGATGCGAATAATTCCAGTACACAGGTAGTAAATGGACCCGATTCAGGCAATAATTGATATTTTTATTAAAATATAAGAATGTGATTCCATGAGCAATTTATTTTTCTTTAATTTTACACTCTCATAAAAATGCAGTGATTGTCGGTTAGCGACGATATTTTTTTTGAAGCAAGGGCTGGTAGAGCGAAAACGCTGATTGAAAATAGTATTCGCCGACTAAAATTCGTTTTAATCTCAACTAACCTTAAAAATTCAATGTCCACCATGAAAAGTGCATTTCCACCAAAATTGGGACTTCGATATATGTATAATTTGACAAATATTCGTAGAAAATAACATTGCTTATGCATGCGATCATTCAGTTGTGAAAGAGATCTCGGGTTATGCATGAGATGAAGGATAAAAAGTTACGATAGTATTACACAGGCACGTAGCATCGTTTTTGAAAGTGGGGGGGCCAACCTGAGAAAATTTTTTTTACTTACCTAAAAAAAAAAGTTGACAAGCAAAAAAAAAAAAAAAAAAAAAAAAAAAAACGAAAATTGAAAATTACCCAAACTCGAAAATCCGATTTCGTGGGGGGGGGGGGGGGGGGGGGGGGGGGGGGGGGGGGGGGGGGGATTAATGGCCAACTTTATTCAAGGCAAACTTCCTTTCACTTCCAATTTTTTCCTATATTTTCTTGCAATGTATATACCGTGGTAACAAGTGGGGGGGCCAACCACCTTTTCATTAGACATTTTCTATAGTAAAGGTAATGTTGGGAGAAAAAGTGGGGGGGCCAGGCCCCCCCCAGGCCCCCCCGGATACTACGTGCCTGTTACACAATCTCCATAATTCACCTCATACTATCTAATTTTGGTAATCATAAAAGTTTAAATATTGGCTATAATATGAAGACGTTGCAGTGGCAGATCCAGCAATTTTTGAAAAAAGGGGGGGGGGGTGTCCAAGTGGCCAACACTCATGCATATAGGCACTTCAAACCTGGCAACACTGAGTTTTGAACAGTTCTATGGGGGACTTTGACAAGCCAAAAACAAACAATCAAACAAACAAACAAATAAAACAAAAACACAAACAAGCAGGCAGTAGATATACATGTAGCTATAATTCGCTGGGATCTTCCATTGGTTTCAAAGTGAAACATTGTATAGGACGTGTTGGTAGTCCATCCAGGGCTGGGATTGCATGTCATGTGACGGTACTCGGAGGAAAGCATATTAAACGAAGGAACTCTATTTATAGCGATCAGAAAGGACAGAGATTGAACAACACATACAGTGTATTTATTTTATTCGAAATATTTTTTTTATTCAAAGAATTTATTTTATTCAAAATATAAGACGTAATAAAATATCCATGTTACATAACTCTCTCTCTCTCTTTCTCTCTCTCTCTCTTTCTCTGCAAAAATCAAGGGGGGATCCAACCACAGGAACCACCTTCTAGATCCGCCAATGATGTTCAGTCCTTTTTGCAAGCACATTTTGACTTTTTCAGCAGCAGCGGCCGATCTCTACTATAGGGAAATGAAACGTTACTTTTCATCAGTTCTGTAAAATAATCTTAATTTTAAAAAATTGCTTTAAACTGAGCATTTATTGTTGTTGTGTCAATTTCATTGTCATTTCTAATTGGATATTAATAATATATGGTTATATAGAAAGAGTTTGTACAATAGGTACTCCCCAACCAGGGAGTGTTCAAGATATGAAAGGAAATCGTCGTGATTTTCCGGATAATAATGAAGTGGTAAAAGTTGCAAGGTGAAAAAAAAGTTTTCAACAACACTGTAGTAAAAATTGTTTTGAATGTGCTACAGATGTGACAACAAAGATTTTTCTTACATTTTTTCCATCATACTACGCGCCTTGAGTAGCCTATTCTGCAGAAACCATGGGTATTATCACGTGTCAGGCAAAGATCCTTGCAGGGTTTCAGCATGTGGTTCATCTTGAGAGGTCTACATCTTCATTCATACATTCTTATCATTCATCATTGGCTTTTTTTATTGATTCATTGATGACTCATTGATGCTTTTGAAAATAAGAAAGTACTAGTAATTTTTGAAATTATAAACTTTGCGGTCGATTTGATGCTTTGCATCAATTTTATTTGGATTTTTTAATAGTTGTATTTTTTTATTGAACGATTATTTTTTGTTTTTTGACGATTTTTCCCCTATGGTATACAAGATGAATAAATGTAATAAATATAATTTGTGAGAAAAAACAGTGTCCAACAAGTTCGGGGGTTGAATATCGGAGGGGGGGGAGGGTGTCCTGTCCACCATCACCTGTAATGTGATGTTGTCATCTTGATCCTTTCCATCTTTTATCCAAATAAAATTGATGCAAAGCATCAAATCGGCCGAAAAGTTTATAATTTCAAAAATTACCAGTACTAGTGCTAGAAGTATAGCTATATCTACTATATCTATGTATATCTACTGCTTGTTTGTGTTTTTGTTTTGTTTGTTTGTTTGTTTGTGTTTGGCTTGTCAAAGTTGGACACCCCCCCCCCCCTTTTTTTCAAAAATTGCTGGATCTGCCACTGCAACGTCTTCATATTATAGCCAATATTTAAAATTTTATAATTACCAAAAATAAAATAGTATAAGAGGTGAATTATGGAGATTGTGTAATACTATCGTAACTTTTTGTCCTTCATCTCATGCATAACCCGAGATCTCTTTCACAACTGAATGATCGCATGCATAAGCAATGTTATTTTCTACGAATATTTGTCAAATTATACATATATCGAAGTCCCAATTTTGGTGGATAGGATGCACTTGTAGCATACTCATGGTGGACATTGAATTTTTAAGGTTAGTTGAGATTAAAACGAATTTTAGTCGGCGAATACTATTTTCAATCAGCGTTTTCGCTCTACCAGCCCTTGCTTCAAAAAAAATATCGTCGCTAATCGACAATCACTGCATTTTATGAGAGTGTAAAATTAAAGAAAAATAAATTGCTCATGGAATCACATTCTTATATTTTAATAAAAATATCAATTATTGCCTGAATCGGGTCCATTTACTACCTGTGTACTGGAATTATTCGCATCAATTGCACAACCGGAAATCGATCTCTTTTGATTGTTATACAAAACTGCTGGTTGTGCAATTGATCGATTAGCAGGCGTAGAAAATAATAATACTATATTATAGTTCCCTTACAATCTTGACGCCAAAATTTAAAATTTCTTTCTGAATGATTCTCCACTGTAATTTGCGGATTGAGAGGCCCCATAATTTTTTTTTTTTTTTTTTTTTTGTCGTGGGTGTGGACCCTGCCTCAGACCCAAACTGGTCGTTCCATCTCCTTTTCAAGATTCCTTGATCCGCTACTGTTTTTGCTTAATTCTCCACTATAAAATAATAAGTACAATGGTGACGATTTAAATCTTTTTATTATCATTATTTTCTTTAATGAGTTTGAAGAAATATAAATATAAACACAGTCAAGAAAATATAAAATATTTTAAAGTTCTGCCTTTTGGCGTGGTTGCGTTTCCGGGAATACAAATTTCGGTTAAAGTTTTCTCTTTTACAATTTCGTCAATGTAAACAATATGGTAGCGACGAAAGTCAACAGGTGGAAGCTAGGATAGTTAAATTGAGAAATAACTTTGAAAATTCATTTGGAATAACTTTAGAAATGTCGTTGTCAGCAAACGAAAGGAAAATGTTTTGGCAGGATCACAAATCCAGTTTGAATAGGATTCGTACCCAGCTCTCTGATCGAGATTCCCCTGTGATTTCTCCACGGAAGTCTCCTGCCAATGGATTAAAACGTACTCATTCCCCACTTGGTCTCTACCGAAGGCCATCACCTTCACAGTTACCTAGAATGGAGACACCACCAGATAACGATCGTAACAGGGGAAAATTGAGAGGAAGTAGATACGAAGTTGTCCCCCCTGTAAACAATAGACGCTCTGTACGCCATCAGACCCCAGACTATGACTCCTGGGGCGAAGAATCAGATGAGGATAACGAGGATGAGGACCAGCATTTCATGCCCCTGCCCTACCCCTACCCAGTGTACGGGTACCCGGCATACCAAGCCCCTTCTGGAATGCACCCCCCACCAGTGGTATATGGAAACCCTTTCCCGGTCTATTACCCTCCCCCACCTGTTTACAGAGAGAGGGGGAAAAAGAGGGGCAAAGGCAAACAGCCGGCTGATAGGCTAGAAGTTCATCAGTCCTACCCTGCTGGGGGCAGGTCCAGACACCCCGCAGTACAATTTTCAATGTCAGACAGAATCTCCAAGGAACCTCCAGTATTTGATCCCAGCAGAAATAGTGTTCTTAAGAAATACAAGTATATATATCCCAGGGATACTCCTTTTATACCTTATATTGACAGAGGTTATGAAGAAAAGCGATACAGAAATGAACGACAAGATGATCATTCCAGTCACTATGCTGCCCTTGATGTTCGAGATGACATCATCGATGATGTTGTAAAATCCATGACCAGAGAAGCGGTTCGAGGCGGTGTTGGGGATATGGTTAATGAATACATGGGATATGATGATAATATACATCCAAAAGACCCTCTGGTGAGATTCCTAGATACACTCATGGAAGATGCCATTCGCGATTCCGTGGACGAAGTGGTGAGAGACACGGTCCGAGAATTAGCTAGTGACCACATGAGGGTCAGCTCAGCAGCCCAAGTGGTGGACGAATTGGTCCTTGACCATTTGCAGGACATTCAAAGGGAACTGGTAGATGATGTCGTTTTTGAAATGGTGATGGAAGAGTTCATTCAAGATTATGTTATTGAACAAGAATTGGAGGACGAGCTTCCGAGGATAGCTAAGGAGGTATTGGAACACTACGATACAAAGATTGAGAAAAAGGAACTTAGAGAAGTGTCCAAAAAAGCTCAGGACAAACTTCTGGAATCAATTACTCTGGAATATCTTCTTTCTCTTATATCCAGACAAGGGAAAGTGTGGAACGAAAGTGATCACGCGAACAAATACTTAGATGACATGGTGTTGAACCTGCTGTTCAGTCAATATACCAATGTCATCGTTAATCGTGACAAAACGATGACAAACCAGCCCTTGAAAAAGCTACACGAAAAAGTGGTCAGTGATGTTGCTTTAGACCTACTGCTGCAGCAGTTGTCGAGTTCTTTAGATGAGGATTTGGCTGACGTTGATGAATATGAGCACGGTGTTGATGATAAAAATGTTACCATTAAGGGCAGTGTTGCTCATTTGAAAAGTTCACTGAACAAAAGTTGACAGGTAGTGGAAGTTTCACATATGAAATAATTCTAAGATGTTGTGATTCCAAGCATTTGACCACAGAATGTTCAGAAACTGCAAGAAAGTTTTCAAGGCCACTTCTTCATTGGTACTAGACTTATAGTGTATCATTTTCTATATGGTCACTTCAGGAAATAAACAATGTATTTCACATTCCTGCATAATTGAGTTAATGAGGTACTGTATGCAGGGAAATTTTTGCCCCGTTTCATTTTTGCCTTTTTGGTCCTTTTGTCACAAGTGCATGAATTTAAATTGGGAAAATTCAGAGTGATTAAGTTTACAGCATTATTCATTACCAGGTAAACACAACTTGACCTGGGCAAATTTAAAATGGGTCAAAATTATTTGCATCTTGTATATGAGTAAGCAAAAAATAAATTATATACCCTGTATAACAACATGAACAGTAATGGATCAGGTTGAAGTGGTAAAAATTGTAGTTTTAATTGTATACACGTCTCATATGCTTCATAGAATCATAGCAAGTGACAAAGCTCACATCAGAGTGAACGATCAGGAAAATATTCACCTTTACTACACTGTGGCCAGTCGATATTAAATGAAAGTCCTATGTACCATTATCACATACTTATGGTGCTGACAAGCTTATTGGTGAATCGTGTTTGTATTAATCAATTTAATGTTCAAGTGCTTATAAGTACAAAACTGTATAGTTTTAATTTAATTAATATTAATTGACATTATTAGTTTATTCTGCATGTAATTCATAATATATTTGGAAATTTTATATTTTACTTCTTTAGTTTTGTTTTGTTTCTTTTGATTTCACATTCAAATTATCGGGTCGGTGTCATCTAATGCTAATGGTGTGTAAACTTAGAATGTGGGCCACTTCTCAAGAACCTACCTAGTATATATAGGCCTAGCTGCTACACATATTTTTTAAGTTTGTTCATGACAAAATTAATCTATACTCAGTCTTCGAAATAACCTGGGTGCCCCATGCCCGGGACCTGGTAAATTTGCCAGCGGGCATGTGAAAATTCTCAAATTATATGCCCGAAGGGCATGTGTGAATTTTCTTTCGATTCACGATGTTTACTTGCTATTTGTTCTGTCGTTTCCCAGTTACGCACATAAACTTGCTATGTAATTTCTTAATGTGAATTGCCAGTCTCCATTTGTCTTACATTACATTATCTCTACGACCTGTCAAATGATTGTCAATCACAATCATTAAAGTGTTTAATTTAACCGATTTGTTTTCTCGATGTTACCATATGTTTATTGATACCACGTGCAGTGGACTGCTGTCATGATGATTATGATCCTGTTTCTGAAATTCAGTTCAGCTTTACCGGCTAACTAACGACCAGCATGCAAGTCAAAAGTTGTGAACAAAATCGCAAACGAAAATGGCAGACAGGCAGGCCATGGTTGATTGAAAACTCTGGAAACAATTTAAACTTAAGATCGAGAGAATTTAAAACAGAAACACTGTCCACTCCTTATAGTTAATATAAAAACCTTATTTTTTGTTGAACAATCATATCTCTGCTATATCACGTATATGAATGAATTTTGAGTAGGGCATGTACAAATTTCAATGGGCTGGGTTAAAATGACCGGTATACATGCCCGAAGGGCATGTGCTGAAAAAAGATTGTTGTGAAGACTGTATACTACCCATGGCTATTGACTTTCATTAATATGAATGTGAGATTGAAATCTCTCAAATGTATGTCAAACTCCAATGGTTAAGGTCAGAAGTGTTAGTATCCAAAGGAAGGTTTTGTTACAAGGAACACACATGTCAAGTCTGAAAGCCCTAGGTCTGACTATACAAAAGTTACGATCAAATTTAAAGTTTTTTAAAAGTGGGTCAAAGTCTAAGATCAAGGTCAAAAGGTCAAAAATATTTAAACTTGCTGAAAGGTCTTGTCACAATGAACAAACATGAAGTATAAAAGCCCTATTTCCAACTGTTCAAAAGTTATAGCCAAGATAACAGTGTGATATTTTTTGTAAAAGGTCAAATTTTTAGGTAAAGTATAAGCTAGGTCAAATTTGGTGGTAGCAGGTCTGTGTAACACTTAACAATTCAAATTTCTAAAAATGATTTTGAGTTTTAGAATGTTAATAGATTTAAGTTCAAATTTCAAAAACTCAAACTGATTTGATATTATTGTAATTTTATATTTTAGTTCTCAAATATAAATTTTCAAATTTCCAAACAGATTTTAGAATTTTATGTTTTTTAGATTTTTTCCCTTAAATATTCAAAATTCAAATTTCCAAAAACAATTTTTTTATAGTATTTTAAACTTTTGAGTTTTTAACCTACCGTATCATGGTTACGTGTACGAATTGAAATGCATGGATCATGGATCCAGAATCCTTGACCCAGGGGCCATAGAATTCACAATATTGGTAGAGGCATTCTCGCTCATTATAACCATGTACTTAGTTTGTTTGTTTAATACCCAGGAGCAGAGAAGAAGATTTCCCTAAGAAATAAGAATCAATGCATTTTAACTATATAATCAATATAGCCCCGCCCTAACACTAGAACCCCTGACCCAGAGGCCATAAAATTCACACTTTTCTAAGAGGCATTTTTGGTCATTATAACTATGTACTTAGTTTGTTTGTTTAATACCCAGGAACAGAGAAGAAGATTTTCAAAGAATTAATGCATTTTCACTACATAACCAATAGAGCCCCGCCCTAACACCAGAACCCCTGACCCAGGGGCCATTAAATTCACAATTTTGAAAGAGGCAACCTAATTCAACACAATCATGCGCTTGTTAGTTTATTTAATGCCCAGGAGCAGAGAAGATTTTTAAAGAAATAATGCATTTTCACTTTATAATCTGTTTAGCCCCGCCCTAGCACTAGAACCCCTAACCCTGAGGCCATGAATTTCACAATTTTGGTAGAGGACTCAATGCTGATTACTATCATGCCAACAGTGTGACTGCTTGATGTCCAGGAGTATAGAAGAAGATTTTTAAAGATTGCGTTAATTTCAGGCCCCAGAACCATGAAATTCACAATTTTTGTTCCCCTTCACCCACAGATGCTTTGTGCCAAATTTGGTTGAGCGGTTGCAGAGAAGAAGCTGAAAATGTTCAAATGTTAACGCACGACGGACGACGCACGATGACGGACAAAAACGGATAGCAATAGGTCACCTGAGTGGCAATGTAGCGGTAATGTTGACCTCCCGTACAAAGATACTAGTATATCAGAAATGATTCAAGAGGCTCTTTTTGTTTGTACCAACAGGCGCTTGACGTTTTTAACCTTTCTTTTCATAAATAAAAATTTCCCCAGTTCTATAACAATAATTTTTATTTATGAAAGGAAAGGTTAAAAACTTTAAATTATAAAACCTGTTTGGAAATTTGAAAATTTAGATTTTTGAGCTAAAATATTAAATTTCAATATACCAGATCAGATTGAGTTGTAATTTATACAATGATTTTGAGTTTTTAAGAATATTAATAGATTAGTTCAAATTTCTAACTTTCAAAAACTCAATCTGATCTGGTATATTGAAATTTAATATTTTAGTTCAAAAATCTTAATTTTCAAATTTACGCAGGAGTTTGCGTACCTACATATGTACCAATTTTACCGAATTTTTCAGTAAAAAAAATACGTAATACATATAATATAAAATGATAGGTATTAAGTATTTTTTTTTAAATTCACTGAAAACTTCGGTACCAATTTTACCGAGATTTTCAGAAAATTAAAAAAAAAATACGTTATAATACATGTACCTATAATATTATTATTATAGGTATACGTATTTTTTTAATTTACCGAAAATTTCGGTAAAACTAATAGGTACGCGAACTCCTGTGATTTGAGAATGATTAAATAAACCACAGCTAGGCGCTTGTGGATTTTTGGCTTAAATCTGCACTTTGATATGAAGCGTTTAAAAGCTAACAAAGTTCTAGTTTGTTTGAAAATTCATATTTATTTGATATATTTTTTAAAGTTTAGTCTCTCATTATAAATTTAACTCATTTTTCTATTATAATTTTGAGAGGCAGAAAAGAAGATATTTTCATACGCCAACATTCCGCCAAAAATATAGTCCCTGCTAGTTTTCAAACGCAGTTTACCATTTCTATTTAAAGTTGTACAATTGTGATGAGGAAAGAAAAATGTGGTCTTTTAAATTCCTTACACCTCAATATATAAGATATATTTAAGCAAATATACTTTGAATGTTTCATCTAGTCAGAAACCAGAGAAGAATCTACCTTAAGCCCGGGGTCATATTTGGAGGGGGAGGGAGGGGGTTCATGTCCACAAGTACCTGTGATCAACGTGTAGGAGAAAAATATTGAAATCTTTTCTTACAGTGTATTTGAAATACAAAAGATAGACACTTATAGTCTAGCATTTTTCCTTTATTACACATATACAAATATCGTATCAATGAACATGTGAACACTAAATTCATTTGATACCGTGGTCCCTTCAGAAATGATGGTGTCCAAGAAAGGCCATTTTCCATCTTGTACAACTCTAAATAAGCAATTTTCGCAGATTCAATTGAAATTCGTTAAATTTTAATATGTAGGATAAAATCTAAAATGCATTTCTCTATCGTTTTAGCCCACCTGCATGAGCTATTTGTCCGTCGACTGTTGTTCGTTGTCTTGTTGCGCATGCGCAGTAGTCATCCTCATTGTTGTCACCTTTGTTGCAATTTTTCATCATGTTCAGCTCTAAATACGGTACGCGATTTCTGCAGATTCAATTGAAAATCGTTAATATGCAGGATGAAATTGTCTTCATCCTCATCGTTTTCACTTTTGTTGCAATTTTCTCACATTTTCCTCTTCTCTAGAACAACAAAGCCCTATACATATAGTCCTATTTATATGAACTTCAAGGTATTTTCAGGTACATGATGTGCAAAGAAGATGGGGGGATAAGGCGGGCAGAATGCCTATAGCGCGACAGATAAGAAGTGAAAAATTCAATCTCAACTACACCGTATATCCAAATTATCTAATATTAAAGTATACTTAATGTAAAATCTCTATAATTTATAAAAATCTCACAAAGACTGAAAATATTTGCCTATGAAAAAGTATACACAGACTTAAAGGAGAAAAAACGATCATTTTTTCATACTTTAACAAAATTTTTCAGTATGAGTGGGTCTTCGCTCCATCTTTTTTTGAACGATAATCTTAAAAGTTTGCGATATATAAAATAAATATTTTTTGGTTTACAAAAAATGGAGCGATGACCCACTATACCTTAAAAGTACACTTTTATGACAAAACATTCGCATCTTTCCGAGAAATAATTCAAGTCCATTAAGTCAAGGGTCATATCACAAACATGATTTAAATGCCCCTAATCACCATGTGCCATGTAGCATATAGTGGTTAGCGCTTTAGTCTCAAAGCAGTTATGATACTTCGGTATTTTATTGCTGGGTGTTCGGATCCCACGTATACCATCTAATATTTTTAGAACCGAAATTTCTTTAAGAGATTTATTTTCTCTCAGAAATTTTTTTTCTCGTAATTTCATAAATTTCAATAATGAGAGGTAAATTTAAATACTCAGTTTACATTTAAAATGTGATTTCTTAATATCTGACGCTCTAGGCATTCTGCCCTCCTTATCCCCCATCTGTCTGTCTGTCATGATCCTCTGGCATTCGATTAGGTCACAATAAGCGATCAAGGTGTTTCACTGTAATACATAGGAAATGTCGCATAAAATTTATCATGGTTATTCAGATGAATATTCATCCGATTTGGAAGTAGCTGCAGAACTGTAGCTCTCCGAAAAAATTATTTTGATAGACCGAGAGCTACAGTGCCACCTATTGAAAAAACTGTATATTTATTGCGCACAAAAAAGTGCGCTGTTTCTCGATTTTTTTCTCCATGTTTTTAAAACTGCCATCTCAAAATATTACTAACCGTGAGTTCCTATCATATTTTTCACTGTTTCCACAACATAACGTTCCTTATAATTGTTTTTAATAGCCCTTCTGGTCCTGAAATTGAGATCATCGAAAATTTCGTCTATTTATACTGCCATTTCGGTTTGCAGGAAAATTCAGCCCAACGCGCTTCGTTCAGATGTAAACTACGAAAGTAACTGATAGATTAGTAAGGACTTTGTTGAAATCTAGCTTTTTTTCGCAACTGAGGTCAGAATTTGGAAGAATTAATCCAGAACCGAGCGCACTTTTTTGTGCGCAATAAATATACAGTTTTTTCAATGGGTGGCACTGTAGCTCTCCGGTCTATCAATATATTTTTTTCGGAGAGCTACAGTTCTGCAGCTATATTGGAAGATACCTCAAATACATGTAGAAAAAGTGTAAATAATTTTTTAGCTGGTAATAATTGAAAAGGATTACAGCCTTTTGTTTATTCCGGCTTTTGTATAATTACGCAAGTTTCTCGCAAATGAAGGGAAGTTTATCACTGCTGTAAGCATCACTCCAAACGCCTTGTTTTCGAATCTCCAGGCAATTGGCCAATACGCCGTTATTTGGCTCCCCGGGAATCCAATTCGTAAAACTTAGTGATGACTTGGAATATTGCCAAACAAATACACCTTCAGTGACGTCATCACGACCTCCGGACCAAATAGAAGTTCCTTAAAAAAATTGTATGTACATGTATAATAAATTAATATTGATCTAGATTGCGTATGGGCGGCGGAAAGGGTAAAAAAGACGTTTATGCAAAACTAACAACTAATTTTATAAACATAATGAAATACAAAACAGACAACCTTAAAAACAAAATCAACAGACTCGTTTGCAAAACCAATAGACTCCGATGCAAAACCAACGATCACCAATGCAAAACCAACGATTATTCACTGAATTGTCGCTAGATGGCGTGCAAAAAACATACATTACCTGAATTAACGCTGGATGGCGCGGATGTTTTTCTACGTCATCATTATTTTTGTACTTTCATAGGAACGTAAAATCTCGCGAAATTATATATCAGGATCCAGTTGGCAAACCTCGGAATGTATGATAGAATATATTACCGGTATCGAAATCAGATACTAGTATACTAGTATATCGGTATACATATAACAGGGGATCATATACTATATAATACATTATACATGTATACCCATTTTTAGCTCACCTGAGCCGAAGGCTCAAGTGAGCTTTTCTGATCACATTTTGTCCGGCGTCCGTCTGTCCGTCTGTCTGTCCGTCTGTCCGTCTGTCTGTCTGTAAACTTTTCACATTTTCGACTTCTTCTCAAGAACCGCTGGGCCAATTTCAACCAAACTTGCTACAAAGTATTCTTGGGTGAAGGGGATTCAAGTTTGTTCAAATGAAGGGCCACGCCCTCATTCAAGGGGAGATAATTGGGAATAAATGAAAATTTGGTGGCATATTTTAAAAATCTTCTTCTCAAGAATCACTGTGCCAGGAAAGATGAAACTTATCACTGGAAACATCCTCAGGTAGTGTAGATTCAAGTTTGTTCAAATCATGACCCCCGGGGATAGGGCGGGGCCAAAATGGCCGACCAAAGATTTACATAGAAATATATACATGTAGGAAAATTCTTTAAAAATCTTCTTCTCAAGAATGACAAAGCCATAATTTATCATATTTATATGGAAGCATGCTCAGGTAGTGTAGATTCAAGTTTGTTCAAATCATGACCCCCCGGGGGTAGGGCGGGGCCAAAATGGCCGACCAAAGTTTTACTTAGAAATATATAGGAAAATTCTTTAAACATCTTCTTCTCAAGAATGACAAAGCCATAATTTATCATATTTATATGGAAGCATGCTCAAGTAGTGTAGATTCAAGTTTGTTCAAATCATGACCCCCAGGGGTAGGGCGGGGCCAAAATGGCCGACTAAAGTTTTTAAAGATATATATAGGAAAATTCTTTAAAAATCATTTTCTAAAAAATAGCAAATCCATGATTGGTCATGGGACTACTTTTGGATTTAAACTTTACAATAAAAAGCCATTTTCTACTTTTTCCTACCCTTAGTGCTCAGGTGAGCGATGTGGCCAATGGGCCTATTGTTATCTATTAGATTGACCCTGTGTATATTTTAGGGAATGACTAGAGTACTTTAAAATATAAAGAAAAGAAATTAAGGCAAGATGTGTGTGTATCCATATCTTTTTTTATGCTTAAAATAAGGCGAAGGAATGTAGGACAGCGATTACTCCAGGTTTGGGGGATATACTGTTTTCGGAGAAATTAAGAAAATCAGTAGGGGGCCTAGGGGCACAGAGCATGCAGGGTGAGGAGGGCGGAGGCCCCTTGCTGACATTGAGTTTGAGCATGCTTTTTTATGGCCATTTAGAGTGCATAAATTGCAACGCAGAACCATTTTCTGTGTTAGTTAAAATGTACATGGGGCAAGGCATACCATGGCAAAGATGCCATCACACCATGTACAGGTCTCATCCTTGTAGCCCTACAGTGTAAATTCTTTTACGGTTTCAACTATACTGAAAGGGAGAAGAAACGCATAGTGAACTTTTAAATAAAATAAAAACTATCCTTCCGAATATATTTTCCAGATTTATTATCAGACATTTTAATTCATGTTTAATCAACAAATTACCAAAATCTTATGAGACCTTTACTGAAACTCCATGAGTTATTGATATTGATATGTCGATACCCCCCCCCTCCCCAAATATCATCACTTCCTTTGCGCAAAAAATATCATCATCTCCCTTGCGCATCAGTACCAACCTTGATTATCCTCTTCCTCAGAGCATTTATCTTTTTTGTATTATATAATTCATATCTGTAAAGGCGCAGATCCTGTTTTTTTTTCTTTTTTTTTGGGGGGGGGGGGTCCATCCTAATAAAAACAATAAACACTAGTAGCGATCTATAAAGTAGCGATCTATGTGAGCAGATCAAAGGATCTGATTTTAATCAGATTGCTTCCTAAATTAACTTATTCTAAAATAAATTTAATAGACTTCATTTAGTCCTACAAAGAAAAGCAAAAATGATACAAGTACAATTTGTCAAGTGAATTTTCATGTATCAACAAATTGTGTAATGCATAAACACAATAAAATAATTTTATATGAACTTTTTTAAGAGTGTAAGAGGATTTTTTCCTTTCAAAATATTTTTCTTGGGGAAAAATACCAATATCTGCTACTGTTTTGTTGTAATATATTTACAGTCATTTGTAGATGTCTTGCTGCTCAATATGTTTGAATTTTGCAATGATGCTAATGGATGTTGATAGACAATTTCGCGGTATTTGGACCCGGACGACAATTAGCTTACATATATAGACTTATATAGTAAAAACATGTGTTTTGTTTTCTTTGTAACTTTTTTAAGAAAGATTCATTTCCAAAATATTTTTACCACATGGCAGAGCAATGTGTCAGATAAATATTCACATAAAAATGGGGGTGTTCAATGTGGAAATAGCTGGTTATTAATAAACTTCTAACGTCATGACCTCCAAATAGCTCTCGCTTGGCTTAAAAAGTGTAAACAAACCAAATGATCTCTCATTTCAATACATATTTCTGTGCATAATTTATGCTTGAAATGCACCTTGATGCATATCATTGTAAACTTTTTACATTAAACTTTTATTCTATACCTAGAAAGTCACACAAACATGTGAGCTGTTTTTATTTTTATCATTGAAAGGGAGGCATGCGAATTTCCTACATGTGCTACTTTTCAGCCTTTTGATCTTCACTCTTTAATTGTGGCCCTGATCCATTTACCTTCCTATGAAAGTACAAAATTAATGATGACGTAAAAACTTGCGCGCCATCTAGCATTAATTCAGGTAATGTATGTTTTTTGCACGCCATCTAGCGACAATTCAGTGAATAATCGTTGGTTTTGCATTGGTGATCGTTGGTTTTGCATCGGAGTCTGTTGATTTTGCAAACGAGTCTGTTGATTTTGTTTTTAAGGTTGTCTGTTTTGTATTTCATTATATTTATAAAATTAGTTGTTAGTTTTGCATAAACGTCTTTATTACCCTTTCCGCCGCCCATAATTGCGCTGTCCAGAGACTTCAAAGTAAAAGTCAAGGAGCGATTAATTGGAAAATAATCAAATTCCTCTGGTTGAGCATTTTTATTTCAGAACACCTTCAAATTGATACCATGATTTAAACTATAGAGTGTTCCAAGGAACGCATGTGTCGCCTGCTTTTAGCTTCTTTAAAGATGTAACTAAATCTAAGAGTGGACAGCTATTTACATGCTACTGGCAGATACAGTATTTCATGCCAAATAAATCGAGCATGATCCATGTAGTTCACAAATGCATCAAAAACTAAACATCCACACATAGTATCAGACTGTAATAGAGTCTGTCAATCAAAACATCGCTCACATGAGGAACTTTGATGGTGCCGTTCTTTACCAGATTTCCCCCCTGTAGTACCTATTGTTGCCCCCCCCCCCGCCAGGAGGTCATGATTTTAACAATTTTGTATTTACACTAACCCAGGATACTTCCACATAAGTTTCAGCTCTTCTGGCCTAGTGGTTCTCGAGAAGAAAATTTTTTAACGAACCCAACCTATTTTTGTCTTTTCTTGATTATCTCTCATTGCTAGGGGACTTGGCTCCGCATTTTAATTTAAACTCCCCATTGCCGAAGGATGCTTTGTATATAGATGGTTAAAATTGACCACAGTGGTTCTTGAGTAGTTCAAAATGTGAAAAGTTTACAGACGGGAGGACGGACGGAAACAGGTGATCAGAAAAGCTAACTTGAGCTTTCAGCTCAGAGGAGATAAAATATGATTCCCAACCCTCAAATGAATTATCACGTTGAAATCATTATAAATAATTATTTATCATTTTACATGCGTTAATATGTGTTTCAAAGTCTTTACATTCTTAGGATTCTACACGATCCGTGGTGGGATCCCGATCCTGATGAATTTATCAGTTTGTGTGGTTAACTGAATATCATACAGTTTTAAAGAACAGCTAGTATTTTGAGCTCATAAACATGTATAAATGTTATTATCAACACCCGCCACTCAAAATTCCAATGTCTGAAGTTATTTTGCCCGGGGTTTTCTTTGTAAAGTAGGTTAAAGGTCAAAGCCATGTGAATTGTAACGCTGGTATTTTTCATTATGTTTTATGACAATCAGTGCACATGCTAAATAGCATAGAATTATCCCCTTGAATGTCAAAAATACGCTGTATATTGGCACTTTTGTTTTCATTAAAATAGGTCAAACGACAATGTCGAGGATCAAGAGGTCACTATTCGGTAACCATGACAATTTACAAATGCTATAGTGCCAGGCAATAAATGTGCAGATCTCTTACAGTTCTTGAGATACAAGGTGTGACAGACAGACGCCGGATAAAGTGATCCCTTAGTGCCGCTCTGCTCTGCAGACGAAACAAGACACAAAAATATCTGACCAATCATTAATTAGGTAATAAAAAAATTGGTCGTTATACATTGAATACCTTGAATTCAATATACTTTCCATACCCAAACTTTGGAGAAATTTTTCTGTAATCCATTCATTTTCCCTTTGGTCACCGATTTCTACAAGATACGCATCATGTGTCTGGCAGGTCGCCTAAATTAAAAAAAAAAATATGCATTTAATTAAGGTTCATTATTCCACCGGGAAAAAGACAACTCCTCCGGAGTAAATGACTCCTATTCCCTTAACAGAGGGCACTGTGTTGTAAAACGTACACCAAATTAACCAGATTAACCATTTTTATCAATAACATTTTAATTCATTTTAATTTAGAAAATCTTAGAACCATTTCCAGGTTAGATTGGACATTCAGTAAGGCGTGGCATTCTCGGCGCTACGTAATTAGCGTCTGTCAAATGGCGAATAGATTCTCATTGGTTAAGAAATTAATAACATCAGGACTTTAAATTGTTGCTGACAACGATGAGACGTCTTTGCCGGACGAGACAACGTAATTGGTTATTCGATATTACGCTAATTGGCATTTGCCCGAATTTCTATCCCATGTATATTTCAACAGTGAAGAAAAGCTGTGTAAATTAAATTCAGAAGCTAATTATGTAACGTCGAGAATGTCACGCCTTACGGAAAGTACAAACTAACCTGGAAATGGTTCTAATTTAAAGATTTTATTTAAAGTGGTAACCACTAACCTGAATTATCAGAATAATGTTTACTTGGTAAAGCTGGATGAATTTTTAAGATTTTGTCATAAGGGTTAGAAGTTGTGCAAAATTTTGTGTACTGAGATTTATACATGTATATAAAGCAACATAAAGTCTCATATCTTAAAGACCAAAGAAACCTTACGATTTCTTTATATATTTTAGGGGTATATTATTTACGTCATTTCTATTCAAAATCAGTCAAAAAAAAAAATCAACCCATCCATCAAATTTTGTTTGTTTTAAGTATCCGTAATAATTAGTTATGCTTTACCTGGGCAACGTTCCAATTCGATCGAGTTTGGTTACAAAAGTAACAATGTCCGCTTCTCTCAGTCCAGCCGTATTCACAAGCTACAGAAACACAAAAATAAATCTCAATATTTTAAAGTGATTACAAACCCTCACACCCCCACAAAAAGACATATATATTATTAGCGATGTATTCTATGTTTGTGTTTACATTTTATTAGTCCTCTACCGGTGAAACCGGAGGGGACTATAGGTTTCCTCTGAGTCTGTCCGTCCGTCCGTCTTTCTGTCTGTCTGTAACGTTTTCGTTTCCACACAATAACTCGAGAACCCTTTGAGCTTTCGCAATGAAATTTTGCATAGCAACTCCCTATGGCTTAAGGAACACTATTGATTTTGAGGTCCAAAGGTCAAGGTCAGAAGTTCATAAAACCTGTCTGTTATAACACTTTCGTTTCCGCGCGATATCTTGAGAACCCTTTGAGCTTTTGCAATGAAATTTCACATAACAATTCCCTGTGGCCTAAGAAAGACCCCTATTAATTTTTAGGTCTAAAGGTCAAAGTTCAAGGTCGTAAATTTACACATTCTGTCTGTGTGTAACACTATCGTTTCCGGGCGAGGACTATTAAAATTACAATTAACTGGAAATATAAGGAATCATTGTCTGGGATAATTTATGCAAAACGGGCTTCGCCCGTTATACAAGTTATTCCATGTTTCCCACTATCGTTGATGCCCTGGCATACTATACTAACAAGCTAATTCACAGAATTCGTGTCCCCCGCTTAGGGAAAAAGTCGATCCCCCTGAAGTTTGTAGAATTTTGTGTTAAATGTATACATGTATACTGAAGGAAATAAAATACATGTATGTCAATATGCATATAAAGATTTGATTGCTTATTCTTTATTATGTGTATAGAAGATTTTTTTTATATGGAATATTTATCACACTGTAATTTTTTATAATCATAAATTTTTCATTTCACATGCTTAATACTATCATTTAGTAAAAAAAAAAAAAGTATTTAAAAAAAAAAAAAAGAAAGGTTCGACTGATTCATTCAAATTTTGTGGTCCTAAAACGTCACACTTGAGGCCAGAGACATAACCACTAGACCACGGAGTCGCTTACATGGAGTGAAGTATATGCAAACTGAAGTCACATACAAATGTATATATTCATGTTTTCATGTTCGGTATTCTCAAAATTTTACACAATCCATGGTGTTTGATTTATTTAGCCTTTATTAAACAGTTATAATAGATGTAATAAGAACATAAAGTCCGCCGAGAACCTGTTTTATCCGCAATCACTCTCCTCCTGCCCCTCCGCTAAAAATAGCCACCTGTAATACTACAAATACTACTAAAACAAACGGAGCGGGGCAAAATTTGAGAGGGGCGAGAGACGTCCTAGGGAGTTTTGGTATAAAATTACATTGCATAAGCTCAAAATCTTCTTGAAATATCGCCCGGAAATGATAGTGTTACACACAGATAGAATGTATAAATTTACGACCTTGAACTTTGACCTTTTGACCTCAAAATCAATAGGGGTCTTCTTTAGGCCACACTCAGGGAGTTGTTATGTAAAATTTCATTGCGATAGCTCAAATGGTTCTAGAGATATCGTGTTGAACCGAACGTGTTTTAACAGACAGAATTTGCTTTTGCAATTTTTGCTGACCTTGGCTTACCTTTGATTTTGAGGTCAAAATCAAGGTCAGAAGTTCATCCTGTCTGTTATAACAGTTGCTATGCTAAATTTCATTTTGCAAAAGAAATTTCTCGAACAATATCGTGTGGAAACGAAAGCGTTTTACAGACAGACAGAAATTTACACATTCTGTCTGTGTGTAACACTTTCGTTTCAGACGGACGGACGGACGGACAAACCCAAATTAATATCCCCCACTTTTCAAGCGGGGGACTAACTAGACAGTGATTCCTTAAAATTAATACACTGACAGGCTCCTGGAAGCCTATCATAACATTTGACTAGTCTTTATTAAAATAAATCTAGTTTATCATAGTAAATAACTATTATTGCCTAAAAGTAACTAGTTAATGCTTTGATACACTAGTATTGATAAAATCAGGAAAATATGGAACTTTTCACGATAACCTTTTTCTGAAAGGTAATGTTTTCACACTCCTAAAATTCCATTCCAATGATGTTTAAAACATTTCTTGTAAAGATACAATCATGTAATATTTTTGTTAATGTAAAAAATGCTAAGAGAATACGAAATAAAATACTAACTAGTAATTAGCAATAGCAATGATCACGTACCGTTTTTGATGTTGTAAAATCGCCATCCTGGACTTTGTTTAATGTTTAATCCGTAAAGAGAAATAATCATTAGATGACATTCCTTCTTTGCAAGATTATAACCAAAACCCTCACATTTAAGATTGAAAGCACATTGATACGTGCACATAAATTTATCTATCCCAGAAAAATTGGCGATAATCACCCCCGAAGATTCTGGGACAAAACTGTCCTGGAGAGAATCAGTCTGGAATAGAGATTTTTGTATGGTGTCTCCTGCCATCACACAAGCTGGAAGCACTGCTCCGAAAACTAGTCTCCAAATCTTGGGTACCAGGTGTACCGAATTTAATAACTTAAATTTCAACATTTATATGGGGTTAAATATATTTTCTGTGTATAGTATGTGTCAATCTCGAAGAAAAACTACCAGCTTTATGAAATCTTAAATGTTATATCCACATGACCCAGGGTGTCATCAAATTTTCAAATCCAACGTAATGATTAGTATTTCCTATGCAAAATTCAATTTTCCAGTTAAAAGAATCTATTAACTTTGAAGATACTATTTTGGTATTGAAAGTCATTAGGATATTTAAATATTAACTAACATTCATCAATAAAAATAAAAAAATTAATAGCGTTTTCAACATTTTTATAGCGGGTCGATTTTTCTATGTATTGTGTACGTCGTTCTGGTTGAAAAGCAACTCGCTTTATGAAATACACAATTATTGTTTGATTGCACCTCTTAAAAACGTTACATCCAAAGTGTCATCAAATTTTCAAATCCTGCGTAATATCTAGTATTTCCTATGCAAAATTCAATTTTCCAATCTATTATAACTTTAAAGATATTTTTGTGGCCCTGTGCTCCCAAGGAGCGAAAAGGAATACGTCAAAGGACAGAAAGTCATTAGGATATTTAAATATTAACAAACATATTTCAAAAAAATTAAAACTAGAATGGTTCTTCCAATTAAGCCATGCCATCATTTTCAAATTCTCAAATGGTTACTGGTGCAACTGCTATTTCTCAGAGTCGCAATTTCTGTCTGTCATGGTTACGTGTACGGATTGAAATGCATCGATCATGGATCCACTGGCTGTACTGAATTTTAATAGTGGTCTAGCATACTATACAAAAGGGTAAAACAAAAAGTGAACAAGACTACAGTTTTCACATTTGAGAGTTTTTTTTTTCAAATCTGATATCGACAAAATTTCGCCTAATTGCTGCTTATAATTATTTCTACATTTTACTTACATGTACTAGTAATAATATATAGAGTAGCTTTTGATTGTATTTCGAAGAACACGCCTTGATGAGTACCAATTACAAAAAAAGTGTCTGATTTTCATCATTGTTTTGGAAATGTTTTAAAACAATCCTTTCAGAGTACGACATTTTTAATGGTAAATTTTCCTTCAGATGCTGTTTCCCGGCCCCACCCAATTTTTGTCGCTTTAGGTCGAGCATTGACAAATTCCAGGATTTGGACAGTCAATAAGTTTGTTTTTTTTATTCATGTCATATTTATGTTATTTCACTAGCTAATGTGTTCATTATTTTGAAAAGTTGGCCCCATTTTTTTTAGTTTACAGTTGAAACCGTTGTTATATTTTTATACCCCCGTAATCGAAGACTTAGTTTTTGTCTTGTCCGTCCGTCTGTTTGTCCGCATAAAAACTTTGATCATTACTTTTGATTGAGTGGGGTTATGGCTTTCATATTTCACAGGTGTATTTCTTGTAACAAGACCTTTTTTGGGGCACCACAAAATTTGATCTCTTGATCCACTTTAACATCATTTACAACACTCTAACCTTGGTCAAAACCTTTGAACAGTTGGTGCTAGGGCTTTCATACTTCAAATGCTTACTAGTATTCATTGTGACTAGGACTTTCAGCTGGTATAAATATTTTTGACCTTCACCTTTAAGTTTGTCTCATTTAAAAAAAAATCTTTAACCTGGGCCATAACCTTTTTACAGTAATTACTAGGGCTTTTATATTTCACAAGTATATTTCTTGTGACATGACCCTTGGGTAATGTCAGTGTTTCATGAACTTCAGATGCTGGTCCCTCTCTCCACTTTTTGTTGTTGTAAGAGCAAGCAGTGCCAAATTCCAGGATTTGGACAGTAGATTAGTTTTTTCTTGAAATAATTATGCTATATTCTTAACTAATGTGTTCACTATTTTGAAAAGTTGGCCCCATCTAGTTTTTGGTCAGTTTATTTTTTATGCCCCCTTCAAAGAAGGGAGGGCATAATAATATTATACATGTATATGCATTGCTGCTGTCTGTCGATTGGTCGGTCCATCATCTGTTTCCGTTCATTTTCTAATTTGCAGAGGTTGCAAATATTGATAAAATTTGGTATACAGATTTGTCATAAGTTCTATTGGTTAAGTTCTATTTTTGGTACAATCGGGCCATTTTGGACAGAGTGATGCCCCTTGAACTTTGAAAAATTCCGATTATATGGTGTTTCCGTTCATTTTCCTTGCAGAGGTTGCACATACTGAAATGAAATTCAGTATACAGATTTATCATAAAAACATCTTGGTCATATTCTGTCTTGGGTACGATCAAGCCATTTTTGACAGAGTTATGTCCCCTGGACTTCAAAAAAATTCCAATTATTTGGTGGAGGGGGCATAAGTGTTTTACAAATATCTCTTGTGTAAGTTGACTATTGAAACCATTGTTGTGGGCCTCTTTGTTTTTTTTTTCTGCTGTAAGTCGACCCCGACCCCCAGCCCATGAAATAGGATATTTGAGATTGGACAATGTGTCCCCACTCCTATTGTTTAACCTGTTGCTAAACTTGGAAATGTGGGATAATTTATGGATAATGGACTTTGCCCATTATGCCAATGGTTTTCCCTTGTTTCCAACTCTCTTTGATGTCATGGCATTATCCATGGGATATGAAATATAGTTCAAAATAAAGAATCCAACTGTATTCGATGAATTCAGGGGTATTTTTCTGCAAATTCATGTTTGAAAATAATATCCAGTAATATTTGAATCTTGAATATACATGTCTTGAGTACTTTATCCAAGTCAATTCAAGTAATTTGCTGAAAAAAAGGCACTGTAATGACATAATAAAAATAAACCCATGTTAAAAGAATTCATGATTTTATTTTAAAATTCCAATCTTTTGTATAGGGAACTGAATGATTCAACTCTTCATCCTTTTCATTAATATGCAAATCACTCAGCCAATCAAATTCATTCTTATAAACTGTCTTTTGGGAATCAGTTTTTGAGGCATCATGGGATTGCTCTATTTCCATATCTGAATCAGAGTCTTGAGATTTTTCATCTGTTACATGATCTTCTTCCTCTTCTTCATCCTCTTTTTCTGTTTTTCTAAAAATAAACACAAAAGCATGTTGTTAGACTTAATTTATAAAGACGATGTATCACAATTTTATCTTCTCATGTCCAGAATGCATTTTAATTTTGATTTTTTGCATTATCTGCATGCAAATTCCAATGAACTTTTCAGAAAAAGATGAAAGATAATTTATAAACAAGTCTAATAATAGGATTTTTGGGAATTATATTTTGGTAAAAAAGTGTAAATTTGTATAAAGTACCTTTCTTTTTGTTTTCCATGGATAAACGAGTTCAAGAATGGCAAACATAGGGAAGTAACTGGTGGTTGTGCATGTGCTGCAGATTCCAAAATCTGAAAAGAAAACCAAAATACTCCTTTCCATAATCAGCTTACTCAAACCTGACAAAACAGATTAAAACAGATAATCTGAACCAATTATTATACTTGTCATCTTTTATTTGCAATTCAAAACCTATTCACAATTATTAATTTTCATAATTCCACACCCCTAAAAAATTTAATGTAATGGTTTGTAATGACAATTTTTTGCTGTGAGTGAAAGTAATCTTGAGATACTGCTCCTTCACATTTTCCTGAAGGGCGACATCCAAGCTCACTCGCATTTCCCTTTTACATACAATTTTCTACAGCTTTTAAAATCCAAGAGAGACAAGGCAGACATCCCCCCTTATGCAACCCTTCCTTATATCTTCATATGAAATTGGACAAACCCACAAATGCACACCAAAACAGTTTTAAAGAGCTGTATAAATGGAAATTTTAGTGAGATGCAAATTTAGTAATTTTTCCTTAAAAATTGTTGTTTTTTTTTTAGCAAAAGGTAATTTTAACAACTTTAAAATGCTCACTAAAGAAGCAATTACAAATAAAACACAATAAGCTTTTAATTTCAATTTTAGCGATCTCAACATCCTTGCTATTAATGCTAAAATTAAATCCTCAATATAAATTCTGCTTATACAGTATTACGTCTCCTTATCTAAAAAGAGTAGCACATGTTTCTGCTCCTACTGACCTGTTTAGTGAGGTCGGAGGTCACGACCCTCTCTACTTGTTTCCCCTTGTCCTGTAGGGGTCTCCTCTCGCTCCCCATAAACACGCTGAAAGGGGTGGAGGGCAGGTTCTCCTGAATGGATCTCTACAACAACCAAAACGTAATAAATACAGTCAAATATTGATGTTTCAAATTTTATAAAGGCAAGAGAGTAATGTCAAGATATCTGATGATTCAGTTCATGAGATTGAAATACAAAAAGAAAAATCAAAGGCCTGACGGCCTGAGAGGCGCATCGCATTGAGGGTATAAAACTTTTTTTTTCTTGGAGATATTCAACATCTGTTAAGGGAATGAAATAATCCAGGAATAAGAATTTAAAAAATAACTAACGTTTTTTGAGGTTAAAAAAATTGAGCCATGGCTCTGAATTTTAGCCAATCGATCAGGAGAGGAAAAACTTTTTTTTTAAAAAGATATATCGGTTATAATTCATTGATATTTAAAGTGAATCATAATTGATTTTAATTGTATTTGACTTCTTTTTTAATTTTTATTCTTTGACTATTAGGAAGATTAATTGTCAATATAGAAATTACTAGTAATGATTATTGAATAATATTATATAATTTCATATCTGAATTATTTCAGTTTCTTTCATTATGTGCACTTTTATAAATATCACTTCCTTGTTTTTAACTTTTTCCCAATATAAATGGCACAATGTATAACAAATGTTATATACATGAAATGTTCATGTAAATTATACGGGACTAAAATAAATGATCAGGCGTGGTATACGGTTTATTATGAACCCGATACAAAACCGAGTAATTCATAGTACGAGCTGTTGTTATGCAAATGGATCTTACTCCGCGCAGTGCACGTTTGTTGTTGTTTTCTCTCTTAGTTTCAATTGTTTATTTTCTCATTTTTCGTAACCTCTGTTGATTCAAAGTTAAAACAACATGTATGTGTGAGATTTTGTGTTATTAGCAGTTTAAAATTAACAATGGATATCTTTGTCAATGTACATTAGCACTATTTTTTATAACGTGTTAAGAATCATTGTTGACCAGGTGATCGACGATTCAAAAAATGTTGAAATATCTATATAACATTTTACTGAAATCAGACCAGAACTGCTGGAGGAGTAGCAATTTCAAAAATTGTTAACATTCAGAAGGTTATATCGAGGCAAAATCATCCATCCCTGGCACTTCATTAAAACCATCTTTATCTGTATACATTAACATTAAAGTGAATCTATATAACATTTATATCTAACTTTACAGACTTCACAAAAATACTAACCGAGTCTATGGCATTCTTTTTCTGTTCCTCTTCTTCACTAATAATGGTAAGAAGTTCTTGCTCTTCATTAAAGAAATACAGCTGTGAGGACGTCTGCCATTCCAGTTGTTTCCCTTGAGTGGAAGTCTTCTTTGTTTGAGGTATAAATATTGCACATGTGACAGGTGACTTGGATAGTAAGGGTTTGGAGTAAACTATGTCTGAACTTGAAGGCTTAAAGACATACACTGAAATGAATGATAACATTCAGTGTATAAAAAGACCATAGACTAAGCATTTACATGAGAGATTCTGAACTTTGCACCTATATTCAATGCAATTCTTTTTGAATGTAAAGCACCATTTTCAGTAAAAAAGCAACTGATCAACAAGAAAATTCAACTACTGTGAAAACACTTATTTTCATTGGGCTTAATTTTCATTGCTTTTGATTTATGGAGAGACCCACAAATTTATAACCACCACTAAATGTAAATTTTCATATGCAGTACTACTAAACATTTTCCAACCACAAATTAAAATTCAAATTCCCATAAACAAATTTTTCCCTAAAACCCCAAAATTGTACCCCACAAAACTATGTGATTTTACAGTATTCAAATGACTTTTATTCAATGTATTACTGAGAGAGGCTAATTTTACAAATTCATCATTCAGAGTCAAAAGGATTGACAATGTGTATTTTGAATACCAGAAAAACCCTATTCTGCTCCCCCGTGGTACTTACATTTCTGTTCCGTGTCAATAACAGCCATATATGGAGAGAGAGGATCAGCAGTCAGTACACACGCACCCAAACTGACACACCACACCACTGTATTATAAAGAATTGGTCACTCTTAATGTCAGCTAAGTATAGAATGCAATTAATAGACTGTGATGTATTTTAATTTTAGAAAAATATTCTGCAAATCCACTGTTAAATTTTGTTGAGTATTTTCAGGTTCAGAAATAACATAGTACATTTATTACATGTTCAAGTACTTTTGGTACAAGTTTCCTAAAGTAAGTACTATTTGGCACCTGAAAAGTTTTTTGGCAGTGATTTGAATTAACATCTGTGCATAATATATTCTGATATTTAAGTCTCAAAAGAATCCTTCTAAACATATATGTAAATATTTACACTACAAAGTTTGAACGACAATAAATACCTGTACAGTTGTGTAACATGTTCACAGAAATACCTACGTGAGCAGGTGAGGAGATTCCATACACACAGTAGATCAGAGGACAGACTGACCAACAGGTGACAACAGGACTGGTGACCAAACTCACAATGTCTTATGGTAAAAAAAGGGAAAAAACATTTCTAATTCAAGAAAAAATGTGACAATTGTAATCAAAAGACAACATACACCTACATGGTCATGTCAGTTGTTTTGTTTAAAATATGTGAACAAAATGTAAAAGTTTGAAACATTCTCTTCAAAAGAAATCTGGGATCTTTATCCTTTACAACTTCCAATATTTCACAAAAAGGTAAAAAAATACATAAATGTCATGAAAACGCACATCTATATTTTCAAATCTTTTTGCTTACAAATATGCAAATAAAATGTTGGTCTGCCTGTAGCAGAAAAATTAGAGTGTATACACTCACTTGATATTGGACCCATCAGTCTGTCCATGGAAGCAGTGTCGTAATACGTTAGTGTCGGAGTCCCAGACCGTGAGGGTGGAGGAGAATCCCACGGCCAGAAGAGATCCGTCCTCCGAGAATGACACCGGGCCAGCCGGTCTGTCACGGTAGTACCCCACACTGTCACACACCCACTTAGAGTTCTTCCCTTTTCATAAAAAATGGACCTCATTTAGGAAATTCAGTTGTTTTTTTTTTTTAACTGAAAGTCAGGCTTTTCTTTTATTGTTGCAAGAATTTTTTTTTTTTTATTTGTTTTTTAATTATTACATCTTTTTGTCTGGTAAAAAAAAATGTCATTTTCAATTAAATTTGTATTTTCACAGATTTATACAGATAGAAAACTGAAATTTGTGAAAAATTTGTTTCTCTAACGAAAATATTATAATACAACTTTTTGCCAAATAAGGTAGCTTGGAAATGTAATGATCTTCAGTGCTATATTTCTTCCAACAATTGAATGGAAATTCAACCATAAAAATATCCTCAAAATGCTGTTTACATGGACTTACATAAACATAAAAGAATAATAAATATTCATCTCTATTTAAGTTAAAGAGAACATGAACATCAAGAATTCAGCAAAAAAAAAAATCTCTCAAATCAAGAACTTTTACAGAACTCACTATAAATATCTGTATCATCTACAAGCACCCAAGTTTTAAATTTGCCTTCTTCACTGGAGGTCACTACACTGTGAATCAAATCCAGGTCATCTCCATGGGGATGGAACTTTATATCGACCACCTTCTTGTCATGTGGATAATGAACAATGGTGTTCAGCATGTACCTTTAAAATAACATTGGTATAGTTAATTTAACCAGGCTACTTGCTTTATTAATTTATTTCCTAGGGGGGGTTATTTTGAATAAATTGTTTGAAGATTTATTCATGGAGGGTTTGTTCAAGGAGTTAAAAAAATTATTCTAAGGCAATTTTCTACTTACTCCTGCGACTCTTCTTGATACATCCAGAACTTGAGTTGTATGTCAGGGGTCATGACCCCATCATCCCACATGTCAACTGTTGCCAGCCACTCGCCATGACTACTGAAGGCAGCATTAGTCACCTCTGTGGGATAGAGAGGCTTTGACAGATCTTCTGGTGATGTATAATTCTCCTGTACAATATCCAGCTAAACAAAGAAATAACATCTGTTCATACATTTCTATAGATCTAGCATAGTACCTCTGTAAATACAAATAATGTACTTCTACATACTGTACAGCTACACAAAAAATAACATCTGTTTACATACTGTAATACTATAGAATTTATAGCATTTAACATCTTTAGACACAATTGTACACTGTTGCTCAATGTAAAGGAAAAAGTCATAAAGCAGTCCATTTTGTGAGAGAAAGAACTGTTAGAGGCCCGAAGGGCAATTTTTTTTTTTTTAGTTTATTTCAATGGCGAATTCAAATTAGTTATTCTCTTGTGTACAGTATATATGTAGATTGCTGCCTTAGTTTCTTAATTCCAAAACTAAAGAATTGAAAATAACGAAAGTTGCTGATACCAGTTGGTTTTTAGTATAACCAAGTTCTTACATTATAGAGCTGCCTGTCTGCCTCTAGTGAATAGAACTGTAGGTGTCCGACTCGTCCGTTAGTGACCAGGGCCTTGGTCCGGGGATCGTATAACAGTTGCACGGACCGCCTGACCCACAGCTGGGACTGAAGGTGACACAGCGACAATCCGTCAATCACGTGGATCAGCTCAAAGGTGTTAGAAATCAGATTTATACCTGGAAAGATATGATCAAGATTAGCCTAAGATTGACATAGTTGGAGTTTTAACTGCTTATGCATCTTATCTTCGCTAGCCAAGTATCTGATTGTCCAATTCCCACACAGATGAGGGAAATGAATTGGACACTTGGCTAGCGAAGATGATGCAACTTGGCTATTCAAATACAATGAAATTATGTATAAAGCAAACCTAAGCATCAGATACTGGTACTTGAATATAATTATGTCAAATAACTTTTTAAAGTACCTACTAATAATACCTGTACTTTCATTATTGAGTGATGAATCTGAAATTTATTCACAACTTTTGATATGCAGAATGAAATTTACAATGTAAAATCAATAAAACAATTAAATCACCAGCAAATCCAAGCTACACAGAAATTACAGAAGAAATTCAGACTTTTCTCTGTATTACTTACAATTGTCTTGGTGACAAGTCACAAATATTTGGTTGTCAGGGGAACAGATCACATGATCAATGGGGGCCCTCAGACGGGGGAGAAATTCTCTGTCTTTGGAGTTGTACTGCCATTTCACCAATACATTCTCATGACCCCCACTCAACAACTGTGAGCCTATTAAAGAAATCAAATCAATTCATATCCATTTAAAAAAATTCAATGCTTATCCATTTGAATTAGTTAAAATCAACTCCTTGCATACATTGTGTTTACCCAGTATCAGCAGTGTTTACATATACATACTGTACGTGTACTTAATTTGGCATAATCACTGGGTATGGAGCTGCTAGCGTAATCATAAATTAGCGCTACACATGCCCGTTCAGTGTTTTGTATATGTAAATGATTTCTTAGCGGTATTCATGAATTAGCGCATTGTCATCTGTGCCAAAGCCGCTTAAATATGAAGCACGCTTTTTAAAGTACACATACAGTATTCTATCACAGCCTTTTTAGTTAAAAAAAGAAAAACAAAGCATGTACTAAAATTTCAAGCATTTGTGAAGAGTTATTACTGAGATATTGGCAAAGAAAATTTTATACCAACAGACAGACACAAACAAAAAATCTAAACTGTATACCCCCTCTCCTTTAGATTTGGGGATATACTGAATCTCTCTCACCTTCAGAAGTAAACTCTAGATCTAGGACAGGCAGGGCATGCCAGCTATAGGAAGACTTCACCACTTTGTCCCTCTGTAAGAAATTCCACCTGTAACCAAGAAATATACACGATAACAATTTATTCCCAAAGTTTTTCTCATAATATATTATTTTTTTCCCATGTTATTGTTGGCCTTTCACACTTGCTAACAATTTTACCCTGTTTGGAATTCTTCCAGTCACTGTTTTGTTTCAGAAATTAATACTCTTTTCCTTTTTCACACACTTGTGTCTAGGTTGAAAAGGGCCTCAGCCTTGTCATACCCTTTCCTCAAAACTCAAGTTTTTCTTTAGAAAATGTTTTAAAAAATGATTATTAATTGTGCTTTATTTTTTAATTGTTCAGTTTTTAAAACATTTAGCATATCTTATGTGAATAGCAAAGATAAATATCACAGAAAATCTAAGTCTTTTCTAATTTTTGGAGACATTTTCTCTTTCTAATAATTCTTCGTGAGTACACAATAAAATTGAAAATGGAAAATTTTACATGTTACTTCTTCAGAATCAAAATCACAAACACTCTGACAACTAGAGATCAACTTTCATAAACATAAACTTCTGATTGAAATGACAATGTCCAAGAGTTCCTTACTGTATTTACACCTACCAATATACAATGGTTCCATCTTCACACCCCGTCACAATGCAATCTACCGTGGGATGACAGGCCACACAAGTAATAGCTTTCTCAAAATCATCAGTCAAACCATGCCTATAACATCACAATTTGTAACTATCACGCAATGAAGAAGGATAATGGGCAGTGTGATCGAGATACTTTTTGAATTATGCACTGAGGCATCTTTTCCGCATTGTTCTCTGTTTCACTTAAGCATTCAATTCATATTTTTGGATGTCTTCGGTCCTATAACACACCTGGCCGTGCCGACAAATTGAATACCGTGCGTTAGCACGGTATGATAATTTGTCGGAACGGCCAGGTGTGTTATAGGACCGAAGACATCCAAAAGTATGAATTCAATGCTTATACATGTATTTACATTCTCTAATTTTCCTTCTTCTTAATTGGTGATTTCGATAATCTTAAATGTGAATTTAGCGCCCTTCAAAACTGCCGTGGTTAATAGATGTAAGAACCGTTAATGACGTCAAATGACGTTAAATGACGTTGCAAAGATAAATAACGCAAACAAACTTTGCGAGGAATAAAATTGACAAATTAATTCTTAACGCACATTACGATGATTTTTATGTTAATTTTTCAGGGTTATAGTTTTTCATTAAATTGAAATAAAACATTTAACATTTTTTTGTTCCTAGAGTATTGAAAATGCATATAGTTCCTACTGTGTATTCTAACGCGCGGTGACAAGGTTTCGCGTGTGTTATAGGAATTTGAACGTCATGGATTTATAATGGATTTCATAAGGAAAATTACACTGAATGTAAATAAATTATTGTATGCGTAATCTCTATTACACATTATCATATGTCTAAATGAGAGCAGAGTGGATACAATGCCCCTGTGAATTATGTGTATTTCTCTAAAACTGGATATGCTACAGCAGAGTGTTTAAGAAGTTATTAAAAGGATCTATGAGTAAAATACATGTACAGCAAAACTCGTTTAGTACAAACACAGATATTGCGAATTTACGGATATAGCGAAGTTATCTTGAATCCCCAGCTCTTTAAATTTAACGAATTCTTACATGGATATAATGAATTACGGATATAGCAAATTTATTTTAAAGGTCCCAGTGACTTCGCTATAACCAAGTTTTACTGTACAGTAATTTCAAATGCTTCAGGACTTCAAAACTGAAGAATATTAAAGTCTTCAAGTAAACTTGTTGATATTTTGGAATGTATTGTTACTCACGTGTAAACCTCTGACTTCTTGCAGTCATAAACGAAAATCTTTTTCTTCTTTGCCCCAACTATGTACCTTCCCTAAGAAGAAACTAACAACATTATTTACTGGATCTGGCAAATGTCAATTCTTAAAATACCCTGACAAGAGATTACATATTGTGATATGATATTTCCCTCTCTCTCTCTCTTTTCAGTATTCTAGAGTAAAACACACAACTTTATGCTTGCATGCAGTGAAGTGATTTTCAATCTTTGTGGTTTTAAAATGTATTCTTAATGGATATAACAAAATATAACAAATCAAAATTATGTGTCCCTGGCACTTCACTTTCAGTGAGTTTTACTGTAATTTTTTTTTAACGTTTTAAACATCCAATTCTCCGGTTCTATTCATGAAAGTGCTGTAAAATTACTGTACAGTAAAGGAAGAAAAATCTGTTTGGGATGAAAATTTATTTATTTTGTTGTTACTAACAATTATCAACAAATTAAATCCCAAACGAAATTTTCATATGACTATACACTGTATACTGAATAGGGTTACTTTTGAAACAACAAAATTTACTGCTCGAGAAAAGCCGTTTTAGAAAACAAATCATCGAAGTTTGATCCCCAGGAAAATTTGTGTTTCTACAGAAAAAATTACCTTGGCACCGACACCAACCAGCTTCCTCCCTAGTATCATCTTAAGCCGCTTGTCCAGAGAGCCTGATTTCATGTCGTACTCACAAACATCATAATCTGAAATTCAGTTATTTCAACTTCAGTCTCAACACAATTACTTTCAGGGGAAAAAAATTAATCCTTAGTTTATCAATTACTGTATTGAAGCATATTATATTTGGTTCGCTGCTGTGTATTTTTTTTAGCGCCTTTGGCAGAGAGAAACTTCCGCTAATTCAAATACAACGCTAAATGTCTTGCACATATACTCATAAACAAGAACATTAGGAAATGCGCTAAATCAAATCTATGCTGACTTGTACACGCCAAATATAATATATTTACAGTAAGTTATACATGTATGATTTAGGTAATTTATGCTGTACGTTTTCTTGGTTATTGTATGTGTACTTAAAAAGCAGCCTTCATATTTTAGCAGCTTTGGCGCCGACATGATGCGCTAATTCATGAGAACCACTACCAAATCATTTTATAAATACAATATAAAGCCCTGATCTGTGTGAGCTAATTCATGATTACACCATCAGTTCCATTTCCAGTAATTGCACTAAATTTTTAATACACCTATTTATGTACACATACAGGATATTTCTTAATAATAATTGATTGAATATACATATATATATATATAAATGAATTTTAATATGATACAGTAAACTTTAAAGTAAGCACATGGAACTTATTATCATGTATTAAATAGATTAAAAACACTTGTTAAAACATTTTGATTAATATCCCCTGGGTGTAGGGTGGGACAACAATACGGATTAAAGTTATACAAACCGAATTTCTTTTTCATTAATATTACAATGAGCACTTGAATTCTTCATCTTTGAAATATGACATCTTCAAACAAACTTAATTGCAATATTCAGATTTTGCAAAAAATAGGAATTTAAAAAAATTAACAAAATATGGAAGTCTTTTTTTTTTTTTTACATTCTTGCATTCATTGTAAATACATCATAAAGAAAGACTCACATTCTTTGAAATTTTTGTCCTTTGTGTCTATCCCTTGTGGATTTCGTCCTACCATAACAAAAACATTTGTCTCATCTCTTGTAAAACCAACAAGGCCGTAGAGAGGGGCATGAAGGGAATATCTCTGAAAAATAGAATCAATATTGAATAATATGGACATTTCCATAAAATATTAATTTCAACCTTTTTTTTACAGAAACACCAGAAAATTTGGAACATAAAAAAAGAGCAACTTGTTCTCAATGCTGGAACTTTATTGAATTTTACAAGTTGTAAAATAATAAACCTTTAAAATGACCCCATCTGCGTAGTCCCATAGAATTATTGTCTCATCCAGGGAACTGGACAGGAGCTGTGAAATAGAGGCATACAGGTAATTATACATTTTTAAATAATCATTGCCAATAAAAAAATTGTATTTCAACCACTAGGATATTTTAAAAATGTTATTCTTCATCCCACTGACTTTAAGATATTTAGTAATGAGTTTTACTACAGGTAAGTACAATTCCGAAAAAAAAATCCACCTGACCATCCTAGTTTTCATAACTTTTTTCTTCCTTTCTTTAATAATTACAGAAAGTATTTATTTCTCTTAATTAGGAGATTTTTTTTTATCAGTATCAATTTTTGTCTTCTGTGAATTTCCTTCAAGAACTCAATGACTCATTATTTGTAAATACACACCTGTAGTTTATTCTTGGAATTGACGAGGACACCTGTGACTTCGTCATGGTGACCAGACAGGTAATGCATACATTCTCCACTGTTCACACTGTAAACCTTGATGTCTTTACCAGATATCACGAACAAACATCTGAAAACACGAAACATGGAAGATTTTGCAACCAATAAATGATAATGATATATACTTTTTCACTACTTTCTTTTGATAAAATATTTATACTTGATTTCAAACAACATTTTATTAAAATGCCAATTTTATTCTTATTGGCAAGATCTTATATAAAGCAGGTTAGTACAATTATGTTTAATCTCTGACAGATCACACAAACTTTACAACATGACTGATAATGGTGCATATCCTTGGCAATCAAAATATGCATACCGAGAAATTTAAATTTGAATCACTGAAATTAGGGGTGGGACGATACACACATCTTGCGATACGATACGTATCTCGATATATTGGCACGATACGATACGTATCTCGATATTATGATAAATTATAAAACTATTCCAAATAATAAGTATTTTATTTTTTTTGTCTAGACATTAAATCAACAAATTATTCTACATCAAATCATGTTAACTTTGCTTTGAAATTAATACTTGAAGTTCATCAATTTCATTGACTAAAACTGTACAAAACAGTGATACATGTACATACTATTATTACTATTCAGAATTTGTTTACAAATAGTTGTGTATTTCATCAGAGAACACGGTCTAAAAATTCATTTAAAAACATCGATCATATTTACATTATTATTACATCATTGCTGAAAGTGTGTCGCAAAGTTGAGATTACAAAAAAAGTACGAGATAGATTAACAATTTATAATATCAAATGTTCTGGAAACGATATTTTCTGTGTATAGATTATAGAACGCATTTCATACTGAACTTTTCTTGTCCAATCTCCCGAGCCTGCTTAAAAGTGAAAACATTTTACCCCTAATCAACGACTTATTAGTTCTAAAGTGTGTCTTCAATATCAAAATAATCTCTTCACTTCGTACAAGCCGCCATTTTCAAAGGACAGGTACTTTCATTTTCAATTTTTGGATGGGTCGTTCGTGTATCGTTTCGTACCGATATTTGAATGCTTGTATCGTAAACCGTATCTTGAAGGCAAATATCGGTATGTATCGGTGTATCGGTATATCGTCCCATCCCTAACTGAAATGTCAAACTTTATAAATTTCTATAGCAAATGAATTAATGTTTTAATAGCTTCAGTGTAAAGATTGCCTCACAGGTATTTGGGTCTTGGTTTATAAATGTGTATATAGCTATATAGCTTAATCAAGAGATTGTGCTGGACCTGCAAAGTACCTGTGGTTTGTCTTATAAAATGGAAATATTTGAGCAATAAAAATGTTAAAAGACTTCAAGTTCTCCAAAAAAATTTCAATCTGATTAAAATCTGCTCTCCCAGTCTACCTTTCGATGTGTAACAGTAAGAGAACAAACACAGATGTTTACCTGTTTATTGGGTTAAAATGAAAATGTAAACAAATGTGTAAATTCCGTTTCGCCTTTCTTATACCCACAATTATATGGATTATTAACAAGAAGTAAACTACACTGAATAAATATACTCACTTTGAGTCTGAGGAAAATGCAGGCTTGTGTTTCACAATACTAGAACCCGTGACATTTACAACAGAAAAATTATCTTCGCCCATGCTTTTTTCGCATGGAGGCTGCCATTGAATGACATGCGCACGAGGTTTCCAAATTCTAAAATTAAAAAAGGTAAGGAAGTGTCTATCCGCACGACGGTCGTGCCGATTATATTCGTTATTCGCACGACGGTCGTACCGATTAGAAATCTTATCCGCACGACAATAAAAAGAGAGATAACTCCTCCACAGGGGCCTGTAACATACTGTATTTGAATTTACGTAATCACTATATGTATACAAAAAGAGATCCTTTTTTGTATATATATAGTGAATACGTAAAATCAAAAACGGTATGTTACCGGCCCCTGTGAACTCCTCTACAATATTGTGATGACTTATTGTGCACGCTGTTTTGCTTTAAAAATGGCAGTTAAATGGCGTGAAATGGCAAGTCATCATAAAAATAATGTGGCATTAAAAAAAAAATAGCTTTAAACCCCCCCCCCCCCCCCCATGTAATAGGATTTTCTATCTTTTTTTTTGCTTGTCAACTTCTTCAGGTAAGTAAAAAAAAAAAAAAATTCTGGGTACACCCACGTTCACAAACGAATACCCCTCTAATATTATGTATGGAGGAGTATTTTTTGAATGGAACGGTTATCTTCAGTCTTTTAACTAAATTTTTCGCATTGAAAACATGAAAAGACAGTGTAATAAATATAAATTGTAAAATAAAAAAAAAATCAAGGGGTCATATATTAGTGTGTGGCACTGTACCTCTGGGGTCATCCATCCCATTTCCTTTTCAGACCAGATCTGCAGCTATTATACAAATTGTGCTACATGTTTGTTGTTTTTTGTTATATAACACGTACATATGAACGGTTTCGCTTTAAGACTATTAATGAAGTCAAAATGTTTTAAGAGTTCGAGTTATTTTTGAGACAATCCTTTTAAAAAGTAAAAGAGTTATTTCTACATAATATGTTGATTAAATATTTTGTCACAATATCACGCTCTTTCTTTACTTATTTATGGGAAAGATATTTCTTTGTGATAAATATAATATACAACCACTGGACCTTTTTAACCTTTCTTATATCGTAAAGTAAAAAAAAAATCCCCATATTTCAATGTTATTATTATGGCTGCACCATGGGGAATTTTTCATTTATTAAGACAAATGTTTAAAACGTCAATTGACTTAGATTAGAACCGTAATACACTTTTGTTTATCAGCAGAACTAGAATTATTATCATTCTTCAAATCTTTCGAGTACTGGTTTGTCATAGCTTTTGATACTGCACGTCAATTCTCGTTTTTAAAATTCCCCGGGTGATCAATGGCCCGCCCCAAGGTACAGAATCGGCCGAAGTTGGCCAGAGAGATCGGAGGATGCCGTCGCGGGAAAATGAGATAGCGCAAAAATGGAGGAAGGGATGGATGTAGGCGACACATTCGATACTTATGAAGATTTTGAAAAAGCTTTAGAAGCCTACTGCGAAAGAGAAAATGTTCAATACACCATCACAGACAGCAAATCAACAAAAAGCGAGAATCTAAAAGTGAAAAGACCTTATGATGAAAAATTTCGATTCAGATTTGTAAAATATGAATGTAAGCACGGGCCGAAGAACAAGAAGAAAAAAGTGAAAGGACATGGGCTTCGACCAAATCAGAGGTATAGTAATAATTATGAATGTCATTGAATTAATGTTTAGGACATGCAACATAGTGATGAATATAATTGGAAAATTGATTTATTTATTGATTTTACAAAACATTTGAATTACAATTACATGAACAAAATGTTTATTTTAAAGAAAAAGAAATATGTAATCTCTTATACGTGCATAATGTGGTACATAACCATTGGTCAGTCCAAAGACTATTTCTACCTATGCAGCTAAGTAATAGTAGCATAGTAATTTTTGCAAAATTGTTGCTTTAATTACGAAGTTTTTTATTTTTTGCCACAGTTTTGTTGTATTCATTATCATTTGTTTTACCAGTGTGCACAATAAGTTGTGGGTATTTTAGAGGAGTTATCTCTCTTTTTATCGTCGTGCGGATAAGATTTCTAATCGGCACGACCGTCGTGCGATTAACGAATATAATCGGCACGACCGTCGTGCGAATAACGAATATAATCGGCACGACCGTCGTGCGGATAGCCTCGGCCAAAAGGTAATGATATACTATCCGGATAAGCCCTTAGTGTGTGAAATGGCGGGAAAAACATAAAAAAAGATATTCACATAATGGTTTTCATCAACCTTTCATCATTTGATTATGTACATGTTTTAAAATATATGGAAAGTTTTTTTTTATCTAGCTGCAGAACTGTAGCTCTCCGAAAAAATATTTTGACAGTCCGGTCTGTCAATATTTTTTCGGAGAGCTACAGATCTGCAGCTACATTTATACCAAATTGATTAGAAAAAGACCACAAAAAATCAAAATGGAGACTGTAATAAAAAAGAGAATAAATAAATATTTTAGAAAATCAAGTTTTCTGGTTCTCTTTTCCTTGGAATCTCCCCCAAAGAAGTTTGTATAAAGTATAAACAAGAAACACATATTGACGCAAGCGTCAAAAATCGGCCGCAAACCAAATAATTGTTCCTTTTATGAAGCAACTAAAGACTGAAATGGTGATCTGTTTTTAAAGGTGTCTTCCCACTTAGCCAACATTTTGAAAAAATACAGGTAAAACACAGGTAAATCTGTGTTGGCTAAGTGGGAATGGGGTGCAGGTGGAGAACAAAAGAAATAAATTACAGGTAGACTATAGTCTGTTTTAGCTATATGCTAAATAAACAGTAAATAATTCATATAAGAATAATATAAAAAATAAATAAAATGTTTTCTTCTCATAAGTAGCAAATAGTTCATATAAAAAATATGAAATAATTTTTTAAAACTATGATTTTAAAAAAATATATTTCATTATTTTTAACACTATTTTTTTTTAGATGTCTTCCTATTTAAAATATAAAATGAATAACAAATTCTCTTTCTCTAAAGAATTATATTTAATTATAAAAAAATATACCTGAACATTGATACCTAAAATAAATGCTTACATTATTTTTTTTTTCATCTGGAAATATAAATATTAAAACTAAGTTAATTTACTTATACTTATAAACTTGTGTATCGATCGGTAATATTATGTACAATATGTTAATATGTTATGCATTTCATTTCCGGAATTTTTTGTAATTATCAACTTTTTATTTCCGACATTTTTTTTTGTTTTCATTTCTGACATTTTTCAAATAAATATATAGTACTTTTGGTAATAGATCTGAAGACTTTACTTATGAAATATTGAAAGAAAAAATCATAAATAAATAATTGAAATCCAATATCTGAGTTTTTAAAATCTACCAATGACTTCAACATAAGTGTGGTGATGTCACTAACATTAAATTTAGTGCACATCAGATGTGGTGAAAAAGTTTATGCTCATTGAACTCTTTTACCTAGACATAGTGCTACATGTATGCATATATATGTAGATTTTTTTTTTATATATATATAAATTTTTATCAATATTTTGTAAGAAATACTTTTAAAATGCCATTTTCACTTACTTAGAAAACATTGAATGGTAAATTCCGGAAATGAAAACAAAATTATGTCGAAAATGAAAAGAAAAAAATGTCGGAAATGAAATTTTAAAAAATGTTGGAAATGCTATATGCATATTTCCGGAAAATGCAGCGTTTAATTGTATAAACACAATCATTTTTAATGATTATACATAATTGTTTCTTCAGAGTGTCTTGTTTTTATTTATTTTCCAATGAAAATATGTTTTGTGGTAAAATAAAAATATTTTTTTCTTTTTTCTTTAGTTACTTAAATGATATTAATATTCTATTTATTAAATTAAATTTAATTAATTAATTCTCTGGTAAAATTTTACTACTTTTTTTACATTGAAAAATTATTGAACTTTAATTTTTTCTTTAATTAATTTTATATTTATTTTGACTCAAATTTTACCTCTGGTTGGTATATTTAGGTCTTTCCACCTTTCTGTGGAAAGACCTATTGATTTTCTTCTGTTTTTTTTTAGGTCTTTCCAGCTTTCTCTGGAAAGACCTATTGATTTTCTTCTGTTTTTTTTTTTCTTTTTTATTATTTTTCCGCCGTGTGATTTTGAGTTTCAAGATTTATCGAAAAGATTTTCAGTCGACAAGAATGTACTCCGTAAAAGATTTTAGCAGTTGACCCTGCGTATATGAGCTTTGACCCCTTTCGGAGTTACGACCCCTTTCGCAATAAAAGCTTGTTATCGCTACTCCTCCAAAACCATAAACCGCAGAGATTTCAAACCTTTATTAATGTTTACGACTGATTTAGTATACTCTCCAATCAAACATTGCGAAAGGATTCGTAAACTCCTATATTGAATTATTGCCCCTGAATGTTTGCAACGTTTACGAATATCAAGATCTTTTCTTAAACGACAAGGCGTAGAGGCATGGGACCAACTGCAAAAGATTTCTTGACCTTTGACCTTAAAATCTAGGTCAAGGTCAAAGGTCAAGGTCATTCAAAATATGTAAAATTAAGCATTTTTTATAGCTCTTTTGTTCTTAACCAAATTCTAAACATCTTTGTATTTTTAGTATGTACTCTTAAACCCATTTCAGAGATTCCATGCTTGTCCCCTAAGACTGAACCCTCTAAAAGTTAGTGCCCCTTTCAGTGTAAACCCTTGTTATCGCTACTCCTCCGAAACCGTAAACCGTAGAGGTACAAAACCTTCAACAATGTCTGCGACTAATTTAGTACACTTCTCATTCTATTAGTGTGAAAGAATTCGTAAACCGTTTTAAGTAGTTATTGCCCCTGCAAGTTTATGATGTTTACGAAGAAGTAAAAACTTCTTAACGACAAGTCGTAAAGACATGGGTCCAACTGCATCAGATCTTTTGACCTTTGACCTTGAAGATTAGGTCAAGGTCAAAGGTCAAGGTCATTGGGAAGTATCAAAATTGCTTATTTACAGGTTTTTAATAAAATGACCTTTGACCTTGATATTTGACCTTGACCTTAGACCTTGACCTTTTCTCAAAAGTTAAAAAGGTATACATGTATTCATAACCTTTACCTAGATTCAGCTTCAAGTGTAGAACTCAAGTCTGTAAGTGTTTTTTTTTTTGATGACCTTGACCTTTGACCTTGATGAATGACCTTGACCTTTGACCCCATTGACCCAAAGGTCACAATCAAGCTTAAGGTCTTGGAGGTATTTACAACTCTCTCTTAAACAAATGCTTATATCCCCCCCCCCCCCTTCTTTCTCAATAAAAAAAAAATCAATAGTGACGTAAACAAATTTTGTACAGCTTAAAGGAGATAACACATCGACATGAAATTCAGATTAAAATGTAGAAGACACTTCAAAGAAAGTGTCCTGAGAGTTTTACGGTGAGTCTCTTAAGTATAATGAAATTCTATTCAATATCGGCGAAAACTACATTTTTTTTTTTCTGTCTAAAATTTAAGTGCTGATGAGCATAAAAATTAATTAAAGCTTGCCTTGGCTATTTCTTCAATTTTTGTTAATAGCATTTGATTCTCCTGCTCTAAATCGACATTTTAATACCAAATATTCTTGCTCTCTTTAGAATGTGGAATTTATTTGAAATTTATTTAGATTTAATATTAATCGGATGAATCTCGAAAATAGGGATTTTTCCTATCAAATAAATTTTCATGCTCTCGCTGACACCGTTTTCTTCATGAAATGCATATTTCAAGTTTAATTTATGCTCATAACTATTAATTCAATCCAAATAGAGATGATTATTTAATCTAACCTATGAGTTCACCATATCTGTCAAAACAAACGCGCCTATATTTTCACAAATTGTAAACACAGTGCCGACACGGAAGTTCGAATGTATCTTAAGCTCTGTATGATTAACTCAATCTATTCAAACTATAAACAAACTCGAATGTTTTTTTTTACAGGAAATCTCCATTTTCAATATTCACCAATCGTTTTTCTTAGAACTATTCATTATTCCTCCCTATGTTCCATCACAAACAAATAAATACACGTGTTTCTGTACTATTTAAAACTTCACGCATTTCTATTTTTATTTAAATCCACGTGTTTTCATTTCTTCTTTTTTTCTACACTGTTAGTTTACGGAAAGCAACTTCATCGGAGCCTGTGGCGTAGTGCATAGAGCGTTCGCCTTGCAATCTGAGGGTCCACAGTTCGAATCCTGCTGGCAGCACTTTTTAATTTTTTTTTTTTTTTAATTGGCGTTTTTCTTCTTTTTTTCAACCCAAATGACACGGAAACACTTAAAAAGCTGGAAAGACCTCTTATTGTTCTTTGAACAATAAGCCTCCTAGTTTTTATTTTTTATTATTTTTCCGCCGTGTGATTTTGAGTTTCAAGATTTATCGAAAAGATTTTAAGTTCATAAGAATGTTATCCATAAAAGATTTTCGCAGTTGACCCTGCGTATATGACCTATGACCCCTTTTGGAGTTATTACCCCTTTCGCAAAAAAGCTTGTTATCGCTACTCCTCCGAAACCATAAACCATAGAGAAATAAAACCTTCACTAATGTCTTTGACTAATTTAGTAGACACGTCATTGATTCATTGCAAAAGCATTCGTTGACCCCATCCATGAGTTATTGCCCCTGGAAGTTTTTGAATTTTACAAATAATCAAAAATTTTCAAAACATGAAGTCGTAGAGACATGGGACCAACTGCATAAGATTCATTGACCTTTGACCTTAAAATTCATATAAAGGTCAAAGGTCAAGGTCATTCCAAAAATGAGAAAATTAGCACTTTTTGTATCTCTTTTGTCTTTCAGCATATACTTAATGTCTATGCGTCATTAATATGTACTCTTAAAACTGTTTCAAAGATTTCATTCTTGTCCCCTAAGATTAAACCTTTCCAAAGTTATTGCCCCTTATGCGAAAAACCTTGTTATCGCTACTCCTCCGAAAATGTAGACCCTAGAGACACCAAACCTTCACTAATGTCTTAAGGGTCTTTAGACCTAACTTCACTGTATAAGTGTTAAAGAATCCGATGACCCCTTATATGAGTTATTGCCCTTTAACTTCTTTATACTTTCTATTAAACCTTGTATCTTGAAAACTATAAATGGTAGAAACCTGGGGTCAATTGCATTGTGACCCCTGACCTTTGACCTTGAATATTTGGTCATGGTCAAATGTCAAGGTCATTCCAAAAATGAGAAATAAAGCTCTTTTTATATATCTTTTGTCTTTTAACATGTGCAATCAGTCTTTGCATCATTAATATGTACTCTTAAAACTATTTCAAAGATTTCATTCTTGTTCCCCAAGATTGACCCTATCAAAAGTTATTGCCCCTTATGCAAAAAACATTGTTATCGCTACTACTTCAAAACCGTAGACCGTAGAGGCATGAAACCTTCACTATGTCTTAAGGGTCTTTAGGCACGCCTTCATTGTAAAGTTCTAAAGGGTCTAATGACCCCTTCTATGAGTTATTGCCCTTTAACTTCTTTGCACTTAAAATGTAAACTTATAACTATAGAACTAAAAGTCGTAGAGGCATGGAGTCAATTGCAATGTGACCCTTGACCTTTGACCTTGAAGATCTGATCAAGGTCAAAGTTCAAGGTCATTTCAAAATTTTTTTTTTTAATTTTCATTTTCTTTTTTTAAGCTATTTCCCTTAAAATTAAATAAGAGAGTAAAATATAAAAGTATAAGAAATTTCAAAAGGTGGAAAGACCTCTTATTGTTCTGTGAACAATAAGTCTCCTAGTTTTACATTGTTTTTATTTTCCAAAGGAATTAATTCTCAGGTAATTCATATAAAAGCATTCACAAAAACAGACTATAGCCTGTTAATCACTCAGGTGTAAAAATCAAAATGTTGGCTTTGTGGGAATAGGATTTTTCAAAATGTTGGCTAAGTGGGAATAAACCGTTTTTAAAATATCTTATATTTATCTGTTAATATATATCCGTGACATTAAACGCTTGTGCACGACATTGCATGATTTTCTTAATTATACAATGCATGTTCAGAATTACATGTATAAGCAAAGTACCCCTGGCCCTCTGCGTCAACAAACGGTGGGCCTGTATAATTAAGAGGCATTTATATTAAAAGTTTAAAACTAAAGTTTAATGTAATCTACAACTAGATATGAAGTGTAGTTTTAATTGTATAAAAACGCAGCAAATATGTGGGGCTCCTTGCTCTCTCTTACAGGTAAAAACTATACTCCTATAATGTTGTAAAATTTGAATTTACTAGTGGGAGGTGAATGCATGAATAGGTGAATAAAGTTATCATGTTGTAAATTTTGCATTTACCTCCAACCAGTAAATTCAAAATTTACAACATGATACTCCCTCTAGATCCGCCACTACAAATTTCTTTGAGTTGTAGCGGGAAAATTCTTGGCACATTGTAAAACGTGCATTATCCTCGTCTGCTAATGGCCACATTTTTTAATATTCTGTAGCCTGCAAGGTCTTTTGATGAACTAACATTTAACCACATTTTTGAAAATGTTAATATATGTACGTGTGTACACGTCATTTTAAAATAAATACGTACAACAAATCCTGTTTAAATAGAGAAAGTAAACTTGTGCAATGTACATAACGTGGTCTTTGCTTTAGACTATGCCCAACACATGTCCTAATTTTCTCCGCACATCAAACATGTCAAAGTTTCTCAATCAGGATTGAATGAAATATTTACCTCATTCTTTATAAAAAAAAATATATGTTTATTGTGCATTCTTGTTAAACATTTAGACGCTCTTTTTAATATATACTATTATATTAATGTTAAATATTTTTTATTCAAATTGTTCCAACTCCGCAGAAACGCACGGCGACTTAAAACTTTCATATCATACAAGTAATAACAGCTTTTCAAAAAGCTTGCCTGACTTAATCAATATCTGTAAGAGAAGTGATAAACCTTTTGAGCAATACTTTTTTGTGTTTTTAAAATACACTGTATGTCTTTTTACTTGAGAACCTTGTAAAAATATTTACTTATTTAACTTGTAAAAGAACGATGCCTTTGCTGCATTCTGAAGAGTTGTTAACAGAATGGTTAATGTATGTGGGTTTTCTGCCAATCGCAACTCCTCGTTCCCACTCCTCGGGCCTTATCTAGGGAAGGAGACCACAAATGTATTGTTAATTTAAATACAGTGGCGTAGCATCGTTTTTGAAAGTGGGGGGGGGGGCAGCCAGAGAAAAAATATTTTTACTTACCTGAAAAAGATGACAAGCAAAAAAAAAAAGAAGAAGTCGAAAATCCTTTTTCGGGGGGGGGGGGGGTAAATTTTTTCTCAGTGTCCACAACTTTTAGTACCGATTCTAAAACTACATTTTCGGTACATTACTAAAGGTGGGGGGGGGGGCAACCAGGCTTTCAATTAACACAAACTTTGAAATAAAAGCGTGGATGATGTATATAGACATATTTTCTGTGGAATATGAAGTTAACTTTATTCAATGTAATGATATTATCTAAAATATACTATAGAAGGGACTTCTAACTCCGTTTTTACTATGAACAGGAAATGTAGAAATTTTTAACATCCGATGATGTCGATACATTCGAGTTTGTTTTTCGACGACCCGAGAAGATGCGATTGACTTTTCTGCAAGTAGATTGATCTACCCCTGGATCTTAATTTAAAGCTACACCTATTCTGAAATCTGTTGTCAAATCATTATTTGTGAACATTCTAGAGAATGGATATAACTAAATACGTATGTTGTGGGAAAGCATTTTCTCCAATGAAGTAAACAGTAGTACATGTAGTTTGTGTTCATTTATCTTTTTTTCTGAAACGTGGGTACTATAATTTTTTGAGAACGAAATATTAGGTAAAACCAACATTTAGGCCTTTGTGGAAAAGAAATCCAAGATTTCGCACAGGTAATTTCTTTCGTCAAATCGTCTGGAACCTGGTTGAACTGCGTCGATCGTTTGTGGTGATTGGACTAGTCCATTAAAATATGGAATAAACCAACAGAGAGAAATCATTTCTTTTGTTTTGCATGTCCATATTCTGATACATACGATTCATATGTTGTTTTAAGAATGATATAATTTGTAGATAGAATTTCTGAATCATAAGAAGATGGAGGTTACAATTATAACAAACTTTATTTAATTCCATGGAAGTTAGCACCCCCATTCATACAATAGAATAATCCAAGAAAATGCGCGAAGATCGCTTACTCGTGATATTTGGCGCGAAAGAGCGATTCACCCCTTTTGTAGAACATAAATGGACTGATCCAGTAGTATAGAAATGCAGAAAAAAGATACACGGACACGTTGAAACGGTAAATCACATGGAATAATCTGTTTCATGCAAACAGAGTAAACAAAGTAAATACTGCATTATTTTGCATCAGTAAAATCATTGTTTCCCTGAAAAAAGTTTCTTTTAAAATGCAGGTAAAAGATTTCCAATGTGAATCAGCTTGTACAAAATCTAGCTCTCTGGGTATGATCTATTAGTTTCGGATGAAGCAATTATCAATCCTTATACAGCCTGACGCCGTGACGTCAGGCAATAACCGACCGCCTCCTGGCGGCCGGTAATTAAATCGCATCCAACATTTACCGCCAGTTCCTCATGACGTCATAATAAATTGACGTTGATCAACGTTGATTTCACGTCTTGAAAAATATGGACGATAGATTCAGCCGGATCTTGCTTATAACGTCGTATATGGCCTACACTTTAACAATCGTATCGAGTACCACACAAACATTTTATATGGTTAACAATGACGGGAGTTGCTCAAATTCATCTTTAAATGCGATTCCTAGTGGTAAAATTGTATCACAAAACGATTCTACTTACCCGAACGGAACAGATTGCGAAGTGATATGGACTTCAGCACCAGGTATTACAAATTAATTTACATTCACTTTAAAGTTTTCTTTTTAAAATGTATATTCAAAGTTAAATGCATTTCAGGAAGGGTTTATATTGACTCGCAAAAAGTGAAAAGGTACAGTGAGGTTGCCAATAACGAATCGCACCCGTTAACGAATCACTTTCAGAAGAAAATTCTGTATTTTTCTTATCAAAGTCCAATACTTAGCTTAACCTACCCTGTCATGTTGAATTATTCTTGCTTTTATCATTTATCATGAAATTATTAAATTCAACTCGTTTAATGTCCTAATTTTTAAATAAACATGAACAAGCTTTTTGTGACGCAGACCAGAAGCGTACATGCAAGCAGACTACTTTCACTTTTCGGTACCGCTCCAATGTGAATCGTACATTCTAGGTAAACAAATTTGGTGCAGATGTTTAATAAAATTATGTGTCTAAAAGCACTGAAAGCGTCAAACAATTTGTAAATCAGAAATTAATAGTATTCGCTTTAAAGTTGGGGGTATTTAGGTTTCCAATAACGAATCGCTGTTTCAAGAAATATATGACATGCAGGGATCCTGTCCAAATTATAATTTTTCGTATGGCATATGCGGTTTTTTGCAAACCAGTTACAATAAAAAGAAAACAACAGAAGATGTCTACCAAAAGCGTACAATAAAGGTGGTTAAAATACACATAAACAAAATCAGCAGCCAAAATCAGTACGAAGTGCAGAGCATGTGGATTCGAGAATGTCTCCCAGTGGTATATGTGCATGTAAGTTAATGTGAAGACATCGACGATAGCGAAATAAAAATTGTCATGATTACCAAACAAAATTAAGATTTAGAAATTTTATTTATTTATCCCTTTGCAATTTAAACTTCCCTACTAAATCATTATTTCCAACAATACCACGTTTGTAGTTTTCCTATTCCCTAAAAAATTATTTCAAATAATCAATTTTTATTTCTTGTCATGATCAAGATCAAGCTCGTATAATATAAAATGCATATTGCTAACAATACTTTTTCAATTCAACATCAAGCTAAATAAACTATAAACAGAGTTTTGTGATACCTCCCCCTCTTTTTTAGCATATACTAGTTAGTAAACATTTGATTTAACTTACACATTAATTGAGAAAATGATATGCAGACTGCAGCCTTTTGCCTATATGGAATATATGCCACCACTGTCTTCACGTAAAAGGAAGAAAGAGCACCATGAAAGCAGCAGAGGAGAATGAGCTGTCTTATTCGTTTCTATAGAGACGATGGACAGTTGAAGTAAACCCATATAAAGTGAAAGGACACCCTCCATTCCAGTATTTAATAAATCGCAATACTGGTATTTAGTCTACTGTGGATGTTGGAATGGAGAAATCCAGCAAATGAATCCCAACATCATTATTTGTAAAGTTTTCTCTGCTCATTGGAGGAAATTTAGGTGTTGGGTCTCGACATTTTGAAAATATAATTGTTCCTTTCAGCTTTAGGTATCTCTGAAGCCAAGCTCGTAGGAAGCAATTTCAGTTGGTGGGGGAGGGGTGCAGAGTCATACATTTTCAGTTGAGGAGGCACTATCAACCACCAAAATTCCTTGACAATTAATTAATCAAGCATAAAAAAAGGTCATCGGACTTTTTTTTTTTTGAGGGGGCACAATTATATATTTAGCGAAAAATTTTATATATGAATAGCGGCAAAATTATGGGGAGGGGGCGCGGTAGCTCAGTGAGTACAATTCTTGAATCAAAAATTAATTCTTCGGCTGTTTGCAGTTCATCACATATAGTTTTTACGTCCTCTGATATCAATTAGTCATTTGTTTTCCCTATGATTTCATTGTTGTTGTTTTTGCATTAATTGTCGGATGCAAACAACTCAAAAAAAATTCCTAGCTTTTCTTTTTTTTGGGGGGGGGGGGGGGGTGTGGAATATTTTAAGGCATAGTAAAACGTTACGTGAGAAGGGTATTTTTTAAATTTACACGGTCCCGAACCTGAATAATCAGCTTTATTTTGTCACGTGATTCGGTAATGGAGAAAATGATCCGCTAAAGGAGAAAACATCATTCATACAAGTACAGCGATAATTTTTTATTTAATCAGTGGTTATTGGGAAAATATATATGATGTTATAAGTAAAACATAGTGCCACCAAACAATGTTGTAAAATGAATTTAACTCAAACATGTCAAACTCAGGTACGAAATATCCAAGCAAATTTACTAAGTGATTCGATATCGGCAACCTCACTGTATTATCTGGTTATTCTTAATGTGTAAAAGTGTAGCATTTTCCATTTTGAAAAAGACATAAGAAAAAAAAAGGAAAAATCTCTATTCATCATTAAAGCTACGGAGTATATCTAGAATAAAACTTTGTTATTTTGTAACAGGTTCCAAGGCCCTTGTCATCGTGACCCTTGACCTGGCTGATAAGGTTAATGGTACATGTGTTGACTTTTTGGAAATTAACGGCACGTTACCGATGTCCAACTCAAACCAGACACTCTGTGGAAACGGATATGGTAGTTTTTTTTCCCAATAACTTCATGCTTCAAATGTTTCAAATTTTATAAAGTGGGGAGAGGGTGGGGTTGGGACTCCAATCCAAAAAAGGGAGAAAAAAATGCAAAAACTCGGGATTCCTATTTCGCGCCAATTCGCGGGGGAATGGAAGGGGGACTTTCCACAAACATATCGGTACTTTTGTAAATCAAATTTGGATATTCCCTAAAGTTCAACCATGCAGTCGCAAAAAAATGTTTGGGTTCATGGGAGAAAGGAGAGGACAACATCCCCCATCCCACACCCATCCACCCCCATCCCGCGTACTTAATGCAAAGAACAAAGTACGGTATTAGCAGTAATTTGCCGCAACATTTTCCATATTTTAAACTTTTCCTTTTTGTATTTTAATATTGAGCATTGAAGTAAGTAAGAAGTAAGCTAAAAATCGTGAATACATTTATATTTGTTATACCCGCACTTTCTAAAGAAAGTTCGGGTATATTGTTGTTACTCATGTCCGTCCGTCCGTCCGTCCGTCCGTCCGTCCGTCCGTCTGTCACACTTTTCTTCCCTGAACTCCTCTTACATTTTACACAGTAGCCTAATCATCTTTGGGGAGAAGGTTTGTGGTGTCATGTAGATGTGCAGTAAGGTTTCCAAATTTTGATTTTGCCCCGGGGGGTCAAATGGGGGTCGAAAAATGACGTTTTTTATGCAAAAAGCCCCGTCTTCCCTGAACTCCTCTTACATTTTACAGAGTAGCCTAATCATCTTTGGGGAGATGGTTGGTGGTGTCATGTAGATGTGCAGTAATGTTTCGGAATTTTGATTTTGCCCTGGGGGGTCAAATGGGGGTCGAAAAATGACGTTTATTATGCAAAAAGCCCCGTCTTCCCTGAACTCCTCTTACATTTTACACAGTAGCCTAATCATCTTTGGAGAGATGGTTGGTGGTGTCATGTAGATGTGCAGTAAGGTTTCGGAATTTTGATTTTGCCCCGGGGGGTCAAATGGGGGTCGAAAAATGACGTTTTTTTATGCAAAAAGCCCAATCTTCCCTGAACTCCTCTTAAATTTTATTCAGCAGCCTAATCATCTTTGTGGAGATGGTTGGTGGTGTCATGTAGATGTGCAGTAATGTTTCGGAATTTTTATTTTGCCCCGGGGGGTCAAATGGGGGTCGAAAAATGACGTTTTTTATGCAAAAAGCCCCGTCTTCCCTGAACTCCCCTTACATTTTACACAGTAGCCTAATCATCTTTGGGGAGATGGTTTGTGGTGTCATGTAGATGTGCAGTAAGGTTTCGGAATTTTGATTTTGCCCCAGGGGGTCAAATGGGGGTCGAAAAATGACGTTTTTTATGCAAAAAGCCCCGTCTTCCCTGAACTCCTCTTACATTTTACACAGTAGCCTAATCATCTTTGGAGAGATGGTTGGTGGTGTCATGTAGATGTGCAGTAATGTTTCGGAATTTTGATTTTGCCCCGGGGGGTCAAATGGGGGTCGAAAAATGACGTTTTTTATGCGAAAAGGCCCGTCTTCCCTGAACTCCTCTTACATTTTACACAGTAGCCTAATCATCTTTGGAGAGATGGTTGGTGGTGTCATGTAGATGTGCAGTAAGGTTTCGGAATTTTGATTTTGCCCCGGGGGGTCAAATGGGGGTCGAAAAATGACGTTTTTTTATGCAAAAAGCCCCGTCTTCCCTGAACTCCTCTTACATTTTACACAGTAGTCTAATCATCTTTGAGGAGATGGTTGGTGGTGTCATGTAGATGTGCAGTAAGGTTTCGGAATGTTTAATGTCTAATTGTGGCCTGACCTAGCCTTTGAGGTTATGATTTGAAAAACTAGAAATATGTCTATAGGACATGAATGTCCCACTGGATGTATATCACTCATGCTACAGGAAAATTTGTATTAGCGTATTAAGTTTGTTGAAAATATCTTGAACAGTTTCTTTAGAATTGAAACTAAAATCTAAATAAATTTGATATAGATTATAAATCCTCACCAAATTATGTATAAGTGCATGCTAAACATAAAAATGTCTTAAATTATTTCTTTAAAACTAAGCAAAATACAAATAAAAAAGGATGGAGGTCAAGGTCAGAGGAATGTGCAAGGTGAAGTTTTTGATGAAGTTATCAGCATATTATGTTTGATAAAAATATCTTGAATGATTTAATGAAACTGACCTTAACACTTTTTCTAAGAAAAGAGAGGTCAAAGGAAAGGTAAGGGCCAAAATGTTAAATGTTGCAGTTGAAAAGCTTACATCAGTATGAATTTACTATTAGCATATGAAGTTTGATAAAACTATAATTAATGGTTTATTTAAAACTTAGATAAACACAAATTTAAAAAGTGAGGTCAAGGTCAAAGGAAAATTCAAGGTCAAAATAAGTTGATGTATTAATAGCTCTCAGCAGTATGTATCAGCATATGAAGTTTGATAAATATATTTTGAATTGTTTACTCAAAACTGATTTAGACATTAATTTTAGAAAAGTGAGGTCAAGGTCACAGGAAAGGTCAAGGTAAAAAAGAGTGAAGTATTGTAAAGCTTACATAAATATGTATCATCATGTAAAGTTTCATTACACAACTTGAATGGTTTCTTTAAAATAAAGCTAAACAGTAATTTAAGGAGGCTAGGGGGTCAACAAATTATTTTTTTATTAACCACCGGTTATAACTTAAATTTGGGGATATGATATCTTAAGCCGTCAACTATCATTTGTCAAAAAAAAAAATTTCATAAATTTTAGTTTTAAAATTTGATCATTTTATCATTTTTATTATACCTTTATATGGAGCTCTTCTTCTAAATGAGATCAAAATAGTCTAAAAATGGCCGCAACCACCCAGCCTCTTTAAGGAAAAGTTACGTGAAGGTCAAAGGAAAAGTCAAAGTCAAAAAATATTGCTGCAGTTGGATATTTACATCAGTATGCATCAACATATGAACTTTGATAAAAATATCTAGAAAGTTTTTTTGAGCCCAATGGAAAGACAGATGGAAGGGTGGAGGATGGACATGACAAAAACTATACATGTATTCCTAATCATGGTGTGGCATAAAAAACTTGAATCTACATTATATGACGATGTTTCCATCTATCAAGATTATACAAGCAAATTCAAAGAATTGTGGTCCTCTGCTTTCTGTGATTTAGTGAATGGGATGCCATAATTTATGGCATATTATGTCATTGAATATGCACCCATATCATAATCAATTTTTGAAAATTAGGTCAAAGGGGTAAAATCATAGCATGTTCTGAAACATTTTGTTGCAGGTAATGTACATGTCAAATATAAAAGTCATATCTCTTTTGAATCAAAATTTATATATACAATATAATATTTTTGAAAAGTAGGTTAAACTTCTAGGTCAAGGTCACAGAGTCAAAAGTAATGATATATTTAGAAAAGTCTTTTCACATGTAATAAACATGTATAATTTGAATGCCCTTTCTTTTCTCTTTCAAATTGATCAATTTAAAATGTTATTTTTTGGAAAGTAAATAAAACTTTAAGGTCAAGGTCTCACTTGGGTTAAAAAATCATAATATATTTAGAAAGTTTTGTGGTAATGTACATGTGAAATAGGAAAGCAGTATCTCTTATTATTCAAAAGTTATGACCAAGGTTAAAGCTGTCAATAAAATGTACAAACTGACAGACAAATGAGATTTAACGTCCCCTCCCTTTCCCCAAAACGGGGGACAATAATGCCCTTGCTGTTCTTGAGAAGAAGATTTATGATGGAAAAAATCCCCTGCATATTTCTTAACGCAAATCAATATTGTGTTTTTATGTCATTTTGTTTGTTATTAAACATCCCTCTCAGGAATTTTTCACTGATATGGAGACACCACCACTTGAAAAATAATGAGGACAAGTTAGATTTGAGGTCAACATTCATTTTAGGAGTTTTCAACCATTAAGACATAAAGAAATATTAACTCGATCCTTCCCCTCACCCTTCCCAGACCCCTGTTTGTTTATGTATGCAAACTACTACTTGTATTACATTAAAAAAAAATTATACAAATAGTTTAATGTGGTCCATCTCTGAATGATTTTCATTCCTATTCTAGGCCGCCGCCAGAAGATAAGTTGACACAAATTCATGAAAAAAATGTCAAGTAATCTTATCATTGATGCACTTTTATTTAATTTAATGCAGTCATATTGTGAACATTTCCAGCTCATTAGGAGTGGGAATGACCTCCAGGGGTTAATTCATAACCTTTATACCATTAAATTTACATAACATAATAACACAAGAAACAAAATTATGGAGAGTCAAATGGAAAAACTTTCCAACTATTTAGGAGTCACATGATCATTTGTCATTACAGGGACAGGGAGTGGATTGGCTGATCGCCCTCTCACCCCCCCCCCTTGGAATTTGCAGGACTATAATATATACTGGAGGAAATAAAAATGACTTTGTATGCCCTAAGTGTCCCTCCACCATAGAAAACAGACCCAAACATAACTTCTTTTTTTTTTTAGCTTCTCAGGAAATTCTGGTCTGGAAACCCCCCTCCCTCCCAGTCCCAGAAAAAAATTCTGGATCTTGTAACGGAATGTAACGTTGATAACGGGGGATAACTCTTCAGAATGTCAAAGCATCGGATGACCTTTGATCCTTTAAACTTGAACCTAACCGTTTGCATTTCAGACTATTTTACCCAAATTTATACCAAAACTTTGTACTTACCGATTGTCATTATTTAGGTCCTGTAATCTTCATGAAATATAATCCAATTAAAACACAAAATGAAATAATTCCTATATGCAATGATGTGTATACCACACTAGTAGCCTACTGCACGTGCAGTGAAATCTAAAAATGATAATGCCAATGGTAAAACTAGTACTTAAGTTGGGTACGTGACGGAAGCCCAATGTGATGCAGGTGTTCAAATACATGTATAGTGCAAGAACAAATTGAAAATTATAACTTACGAAAGATGTTTTATCTTAACTTTCCATCTAGGCCTATTTCCAAAAACAGGCAAATTAGGTGTGTTTGTGTGTGTGTGTTGATGGGAGAGGGGTGGGGGTTGACTAAATTGATTGTGTATATATGGCAGCTTTCAAGAAGTTTAGAACTGCCTTGTCAAATATAAATAAACTTTGCACATTTTGAAAAATTCATCAAAAACTCTTTACACTAATTTGAATAATATTATTTGTTGATTTATAGATATGAGAAAATAGATTTAAAAAGTTCCAATTATGTGCCAAAAATTTATAACCCCCCCCCCCTTTATCAAACCTTATTTACATCATTAATTAGTTCTGTTGTTTAATTCAGACTAGTAATGAATTAAGGATATGAAATACTTATTAGATGGAGGCCCATGGGTCACATGGTCACCTGAGCATATTATGCTCAATTTGATAAAACATGTAATATGTAAACACTGTCGTGATCCCGTGCCGGATTGGACAAAACAAGATGGCGGCGGGAACAAATCGAAAAAGGTAGGTACCTGAGATTTCGGTAAATATCCCCCGTTAACCGTCAGATATGCTTGATCCGAAGATACTGTGGGATTCCTAGTAAAATGTTTATTAGTGTGTTTAATTGCTACTTTTCCTATCGTCTCTAAAACTTGAACATTTAACGACTGAAGACTGCAGAATTTCTCCGATTGTGTTTGAAGCGGCATGGAGTTGTTTTTTTCTTCGATTTTGACAGTTTTATGCATCCAGCAGCAAGAGAGTGGCTAACAAATGATACTTTGGAGTAATTCTGACCTGGTGTTATATGTTTATTTGTTATAACCCATTTATTACAAAAATATTTCGATTTAAAAATGTTGACATGTGCTGGATTGGAATCGGTTAATTTTAATGGAAATTGTGCCGGATTAGACTGCATTTTTGGTGCCGGATTGGATGATGTTCATTATGGTCATTTATGTAATAACTTTTTTCCTCTTTAATTTTTAAGATATGGATGCATCGTTTAATGAAATATACGAGAAGGAGGAATTTAAATAATATAGCTTATCTTACCGAAGTAAGATTGTTATCAGTTATGGTCACCCCCCCCCCCCCCCCCTCGATTAAAAATCTTTTTTTTTCCTGTTTCTTTTTATCTCAAATTTTATTGTACCCATATTTCTTTTGCAGAGACCACTGTTTTGGTAAACCCCAAAGAGCTCGTTGGGCCAGAAAAAAGGAAAGGAGGAACCGTTAGTAAGCCAGAGGAATCGTCCGCAAAACCTTTAAGCATACGAGAATTTCATCATGCACATGAGGCGAAGTTCGAAATTGCATCATGTTACTTAGTAGGGCCTTTCCGTCAGAGGTCAGAAAAACAGCCTCGAATGTATCATCATCAACGGGTGTTAAAAATTTATACATTTCCTGTTTATTGGAATAAAGGATTGAAGGATTTAGAAGTCTTGTATATTTTAGGTAATATCATTGCAGTCAATAAAGTTAACTCCATAATCCACAGATAAGATGTCTTCTCACATTTATTTCAAAGTTTGTGAAAAGGGGGTTTGTCATGGCGTTTATGTAGTACATGTACATTGTATTTTTAGACTGCTAGTAGGAAAGGCCCGAGAGTTTGCCATTGGCGAAATTCGATCCTACTTGATAGAGTACCTACGTACGCTAGTACAAAAGAGTGCTTTAGGGTACGCTAGTAAAATTTTATAATTTAATGCAAATAAACTGCTTTCTGTATGTTTTTCTAAATTAGTTTAACATAATAAACATATCATTTAAACAAAATGTGTATGTGTTCTTTATTTTCGAAGTTAGGCCTATTTTAATTTTTGATTTCAGATGACAGTTTAACGCTTGATCCCGATATCGATGTAATTTAACTTCAAATGTTTCGTTGTTAATGTGTAAAATATTACATTTTAAGTAATTCAATTAATTTAATTTTTTGATGAATTAATTAATAAGTCTGAAACAACATTACTTATACTATAGTAAATGTTCATTGAAGGGCTGGATGGCCCCCAACTTTTTGTGATATAAGGTAAATGTAGTATAAAAAATTGTAACTGAAAGAAGTTGGCTTTGAAATTGAAATTTCTCTGGCTGCCCTCCCCCCTTTCAAAAACGATGCTTCGTGGATGCACTGTACAAAACCATGAACATGATCGAGTAGAATACTAGAATTTCAGATTTGGTTGTATTTCAGAAGACAAAATCAAAATGTTTCTTCTGTTATGCAGCAAATTAAATGAACTTACCGTAAAATTGTTTACAATAAATTTTAGTAAAATAGTAACTTGCTAGAAAAAAGTGTCAATGGGGACAAATGCATTCCTTTATCTACTACGGAGAAGAGATATTCAAAAAAGACGACGAAAATTTCTTACATTTTTTGTTAAAATTTAATAAAATAACAGTCATGAACATTTTTTTGTGTCTAACCATAACAAACAAAACAAGAGGCCCATGGGCCACATCGCTCACCTGAGAAGCTTTGACCATTCTGTTCTTTACCAGATTTCCCCCTTGTAATACATAATGTATCCCCACCCTACCCCACTGATCATAATTAAGACATTTTGAAATCAACTACCCCAGGATCCTTCCATGTGCAAATAAGTTTCAGCTTTTCTGGCCCAGTGGTTCTTGAGAAGAAGATTTTCAAAGATTTTTCCTATATATTTTTATGTAAAACTTTGATCCCCCCATTGTGGCTCCACCCTTCATCTGGGGGTCATGATTTGAACAATTTAAAATCTACATTACCCAAGAATGCTTCCACATAAGTTTCAACTTTTCTGGCCCGATGGTTCTTGAGAAGAAGATTTTCAAAGATTTTTACAATATATTTCTATGTAAAACTTTGATTACCAATTGTGGCCCCGCCCTTCCCCCGGGGGTCATGATTTAATTTAGAATATACACTATACCAGGATGCTTCCACATAAGTTTCAGCTTTTCTGGCCCAGTGGTTCTTGAGAAGAAGATTTTCAAAGATTTTTCCTATATATTTCTATGTAAAACTTTGATTCCCCATTGTGGCCTCGCTCTTTCCACGGGGTTCATGATTTGAACAATTTAGAATCTACAGTACCCAAGAATGCTTCCACATAAGTTTCAACTTTTCTGGCACAGTGGTTCTTAAGAAGAAGATTTTCAAAGATTTTTCCTATATATTTCTATGTAAAACTTTGATTCCCCATTGTGGCCCCACCCTTCCCCCGGGGGTCATGATTTTTACAATTTAGAATCTACACTATCCCAGGATGCTTCCACATAAGTTTCAGCTTTTCTGGCCCAGTAGTTCTTGAGAAGAAGATTTTCAAAGATTTTTCCTATATATTTCTATGTAAAACTTTGATTCCCCATTGTGGCCCCGCCCTTCCCCCGGGGGTCATGATTTGAACAATTTAATATCTACCCTACCCTAGGATGCTTTCACATAAGTTTCAGCTTTTCTGGCCCAGTAGTTCTTGAGAAGAAGACTTTCAAAGATTTTTCCTATATATTTCTATGTAAAACTTTGATTCCCCGTTGTGGCCCCGCCCTTCCCCCGGGGGTCATGATTTGAACAATTTAATATCTACCCTACCCTAGGATGCTTTCACATAAGTTTCAGCTTTTCTGGCCCAGTAGTTCTTGAGAAGAAGATTTTCAAAGATTTTTCCTATATATTTCTATGTAAAACTTTGATTCCTCATTGTGGCCCCGCCCTTCCCCCGGGGGTCATGATTTGAACAATTTAATATCTACCCTACCCTAGGATGCTTTCACATAAGTTTCAGCTTTTCTGGCCCAGTGGTTCTTGAGAAGAAGATTTTTTAATGACCCCACCCTATTTTTGTCTTTTCTTGATTATCTCCCCTTGCGAGGGAATATGTCCCTTCATTTTAACAATTTAAATTCCCCTTCACCCAAGGATGCTTTGTACCAAGTTTGGTCAAAATTGGTCGAGTGGTTCTTGAGAAGAAGTCGAAAATGTGAAAAGTTTACAGACGGACAGACAGACGGACGGACGACGGACAAAATGTGATCAGAAAAGCTCACTTGAGCCTTCGGCTCAGGTGAGCTAAAAAGTAAAATGCGTGAAAGAAAAATAATATAAAAAATCTTTGAAACAATATGAATGAGAGAAATCAGTACAATTGTGTTGAATTTGAAATAATCACAGATATACCTATCTAAAATCCTAAAAATATTTTGGTCAGTGTCTGTTCCTCGGACTTTCTGAATTTCTCTATGCCTGTTTTTGATGTACATGTACCGTCGTAGGTTGTACTTCCACCTGTAGCAGCTGCCGTAGATAATGCATCGATACCTTTCTGCTGCTTCATGGTCAATTCTTATGTGCTTGTAAAGTGTCATCTCTACAAAACTCCTGAGTGCAGATGCTTAGATAAGCTTTATTAAATTCCTCCTGGTATTTCATTGAACTATGCATCCATAGCTTAAAAAATAAAAGAGAAAAAAGTTATTACTTAATGACTGTCATTAACATCATCCAATCCGGCACCAAAAATGCAGTCTAATCCGGCACAATTTCCATTAAGATTAACCAATTCCAATCCAGCACGTGTCAACATTTTTAAATCGAAATATTTTTTTTAATAGAATGGGTTATAACAAATAAACATATAACAACGGGTCAGCATTACTCCAAATTATCATTTGTTAGCCACACTCCTGCTGCTGGATGCATAAAACTGTCAAAATCGAAGAAAAAAACAACTCCATGCCGCTTCAAACTCAATCGGAGAAATTCTGCAGTCTTCAGTCGTTAAATGTTCAAGTTTAAGAGACGATAGGAAAAGTAGCAATTAAACACACCAATAAGCATTTTACTAGGAATTCGACAGCATCTTCGAAACAAGCATATCTGACGGTTAACGGGGGATATTTACCGAAATCTCAGGTACCTACCTTTTTCGATTTGTTCCCGCCGCCATCTTGTTTTGTCCAATCCAGCACGGGATCACGACAGTGGTAAATTATTGAATTATATTGACTTTTTCCTTGGTAAAGCCCAATATGAAGAAGTGTGCATTTAGAGGCAAACACCTTAGTGCGGGTATTACTGTCTCATGACAGCATCTAGTTTTAAGTTTATTTTTTCTGTAGTATTTTATATTTATTACCTACATTTGTACCTACGAGATGATAAGGGGATACGCAGAATGTGAAAAGTTTTGCACCCCCCCCCTTTTGTACGTTATGAGTTCACAATTTACTACAATTCCATTGACTTTTCATGTATTACATAAAACAAAGATGAAAAAAGAAGTTCATTTATTTTTTTTCTTGTAACGTAACATGTTTATGACAAGGATGGGCCCAGGAATTAAGCCTAAGGGACCAGGCAAAATTTATCACTATGATGGGACCGGTACAAACGGGCATGGGACAATGATTTTTTTCATCGACGAAAACCATGGGACAAAAACATTTTTAGCATTAAGTAACCATGGGACACAAACTACTTTTCAATGACACAGTACTTAACCCAAGACAAATATTCATTTTATTGAAAAAAAAATTCAAGAAAAAAATCATATATTTGAAACTGAAGTGAAGGATACAAGTGGCAACATAAATCTTTTAATGGGAAATATTTAAACAAACAAAAACATTTTTTCGAGACTCCTTAGTATTGTTCCAATTATCTCACTAATACCAAGATGTAACCATAGGACAATAACTTTTTTATAAGTCTCAAGGCATGGGACAGATATTTTTTTAAATACCAATGCCATGGGACACGTACTTTTTTAAAATGAGGATTTGTTTTGTACTGGTCCCATCATTGGGATAAATTTTGTCTGGTCCCTAAAGCGGGAAGGGGTGGGGGTGGCATACAAAGCATGAACAGACATGTATCATAAGAAATATTACATAGTTTACTGCTGCAAAGGAAATGGGTCAGAATATTTTTAACAAGAAAATTTTCCTAAACTCTCAAAAATGGAGGGGAAAACATTTGATGGGGGTACGCTTGTGACGGACCAAACCGACATGTAATTGTTTGTATGTATACAAATACCTCTTATGAATATTTTATTGTATTCTATATATCGGGAAAATTATTTGAGAGGGCCCGCGCCTCCCCCTCCCCGGTTGCTACGGCTATGCTTTTTCAAGGAAATTGAAACTCTTTTTTTATTGAATGGTTCTATTGCTTAATTGAATTATTTGAATTTTCCCAGAAGCATGCATGGCCAGGACCCGTAATTATAGGTGAACATTTACTCATACGTTGATGGCCTAACGGTTCACCTTTCAGAAGTGTTAAGTTAAACCCTAGGCTTAGTAGGGTAGAACCATGTAACAAATAAAGATTATTTATTTGTAGTTTTATAAACAGTACATATTTGAATAAAATACCAAACAAACGTTTATATTCAAAACAAAATATATATATACTGGTTTCAGCGTAGAACAACGAGGAAGTCAAGATGCAAGTGTATTTTGGCTAGTGTCATTGCAACTTCACAATATCTGAGCATGAAAAATATATAAAATATAGAATTCAAGTAAACTGATTTAAAGCAAGGGATAAAGATAGCGAATGCCAATCCTGAATGACTTCTTTGGTCAAATAAAGAACATTTTAGTATTTTGCCTCTACATATATTTTTGCGTGAAGTTATCGCCCTTATCATATTAAATAACATCAAATTTTTTTTTCATAAATAGTCAATTTTGATAAATGTACTTAAAATAAAAAGATCAAGAATAGACATTTTTTAAATTTCTTTTCAGATAACGATAAAAATGTTTTCTTCATTATGGAAAAAGAATTATTTCTCTTATTTTAATTGTAAATAATTCTGAAACATCGATTCATAACGTATATGAATAGTTTATTTCATAGGACAATAGTTTATTTCATAGTACCAAGAAGTACTTGCGTTAAACAAACAATAAAAAAGAAAGAGAGAGTGAGAATGTGGGGAATGTGAGAGAAAGACAGAATGGTAGGGGAGGAGGAGTGAGAGGGAGAGATAGAGTGAGGGAGATAAAGAAGGGCGAGAGTGGGGGATTACCATCTCCCGTTCTATCCAAACCCTCTATGATCTCCCTGCACTCTCTATCCTTATCACACTTAGCCTCTTACTATCTCCACCGCTGTCTTTCAAGAGAGAATATGAGAGAGCGAGTAAGAGTGGAGAGAGAGAGAGAGGTTGGAGCGAGTAAGAGTAGAAGGAGTGAGAATGGAGAGAGAGGTACTGAGTGATAGGGGGAGAGAGAGGTACTGAGTGATAGGGGGAGAAAGGGAAGAAATGAGAGTGGGGAGACAGAGTGAGAGGGAAGAAAGGTTGGGTGGGGGAGTGTGGGGAGTGAGAGTGGGGAGAGAGAGGGAGTGCGAGGGGAGAGAGAGAGAGTGGGGAGAGAGAGGGTGTGCGAGTGGGAGAGAGAGGGAGTGCGAGTGGGGAGAGAGAGGGAGTGAGAGTGGGGAGAGGGAGGGTGAGAGAGTGGGAAGAGAGAGGGTGTGAGAGAGTTGGCAGGGAGAGCGGGAGAGGGAGAGCTGAGTTAGAGCGAGGAAAAAGGGAGAAGAGTGATTGAGAGTGGAGAGAAAGGGAGGAAAGTGGGGAGAAAGGGAGGAGGAGAGAGAGAGAGGGTTGTGAGAGAGATTGAGAGGGAGGAGAAAGAAAGAGAGTGAGAGTGGAGAAAGATAGAGAGTGAGACGTGGGAGAAAGAGACAGCGAGAGTGGGGAGAGAGAGGGGGTTATAGTGGGGAGTGAGAGGTGGTAATTGAGACAGAATGGAGGGAGAGGGAGTGAAAGTAGGGAGAAAGGAAGGAGAGAGAGAGAGAGTGGGGAGAGGGAGGGAGTTATAGTGGAGAGAGAGAGAGAGATAGAGAGAGAGAAAGAGAGAGAGAGGAATTGAGACTACTAGTGGGGAGAGAGAAAGCGGGGATATTAAATTCGATATGTGTTACTTTGTCTGTCTGTCTGTTCTGTAATAATTAAATCGAAACAATGTTCAAAATAAATTGAGATCTTAACATATCTTGAAGAAATATGAGTAGTAATTTCGAAAATACTAATTTAGTACTAATTTTCACAAACTTCTCTTAAGTTATACAGACATACAGAGAGACCGACAGACAGACCGATATTGATATTCCATACTTTGAATGGAAGCAGGTGACGACAAACAAAATCAATACCGGGAGTCCAGAAAATGTTTTTCCTGTCGAAATCCTTTAATTCTGTCAATTATCTTATTAGTTACCTACCGGTGAAACTTTTGGGGACTGTAGGTTTCCTTCCAGTCTGTCTGTCCGTACGTCCGTCTGTCCCTCTGTCTATTTGTAGGTCCGGAATGTCCATATTTTTGTTGCGCTTTTTCATACACGGGGTCTAATAAAATGAACCGTAATGAGAAAAGGGGATCCCAGTAGGGGACATATATTGCTTATGCAATACTCTCAGAATGCTTGTTCATTTTATTTAGCAAATACATGTATAGCTAGTATTGGCTAATATCATTTTTATGCTTCAGAACCATAACTTCTGCAACAAAACTGTTATACGTAAGGCCAACTACTAGAGAAAAGACAATTCACTATTTCCAGTTTTTCCTTTTTTCACTGTAATTCTGTTGGACATTCGTTTTTATGCTATCAATTAAAGTTAAGATACCCTAGGATGGAGGATTCTATGATAAAAAAGATATAAAAAATTGAAAAAAAAAAATAAATAGATGAATACAAATGATAATACAATATTAAAAACAATAGAAACTTCTCTACATTGACAAATATTTCAAAGTGTACTCTTGGAATTTTAGATGACGCATAGCATGTTAAAATTATGACGTCGCGTCTGAATTTTTCGTAAAATCTCGACGTTCTGCTATGAAAGATACAGTATTTGGCGTTATTTTTTAAATGCATACATTTGAGTTATATATAAGAATTACATGCCATTTAATTTAAAAAATCCTAGCCTTTTTAAAATGTTTTGAACGGAGAAGATCTGAAACGCGGCATTTTTTTGGCCAAAACTGTACTTTTTTCTTTTAAACCTTAAAGTTTGTGAAAGAGATTGAATCATACATATGTCTTAAAAAATTTGAATTTACCGGGTGGCAGTAAATTCAAAATCAACATGACACATATTATATTGTTCCGATTGCTCCAATACCACGAATATAAGGAAAATTCTGCTCAAAGAGAAGTTTTTCGCCTTTGTTGTTGTTATTTATTATATTCATCATTAAAAATCACTGCTGCGCAAAAATGTAATTAATAAGTAAGTTGAATGTGGTCTGCTTATGAGAGTATACAGTGTTTTATGAATCAATATTCAAATGGCAATGAACGTAGAGTTCCTGAGAATACAGGTATCGTTATATAATGTCTGATGATTTTCATAAAAGTAGACTTTGTAATTAATCAAAATCATTAATTCAACCTTAGAGTTTGGTCCACTATAAAAAAATACTTTAACAATGACAATAACTTTTTAACCATTAGTACTAGGGTTTTCATATTTTACAGGTGTATTCCTTGTGACAAGACCTTTCTTTTGAAACCAAATAATTTTAAAGCAGTTTAAATAAATTATTCTGTAAATATTTCCAGGAACAAACCAGGTGTTCGAGTATGACGACACCCCTATCACGTTTTCCTTCGTAACACAGGCTAGTCGTACGTACAGCGGACGAGGGTTTACGGCAGTCGTGACGGCATTTACGGAGAAATCTGGCGCCAACTGCTCCGGGACCGACTTCCTCTGTGACAACAACAGGTACATCTTATATTAAACACGAATAATTAATTTCAGTAACACAAGCTGGCGTCAATCGCACAAGGAACACATTTTTTGTTGAAAGATTAAAAAAAAATTCTTATAAATCCATCATATATGTTCTTTTCCACCTTTTCATTTAGGAATTTCAAATAATTATTGTCCCTGAAATTCTAAAACAAGTTTTAATTGTGATCTTAATTTGTTTTAGTTATATAAAAAGTGATGTTGCTTATGAATTGTCGTGGCATATTCACTTGTTTTGATGATAAATACTAATAATGTACTCCAACAGTTTGTTGAAAGAATTTTTCTGCAAAGACTACATAAATATTGTCAATGATGGACTCAAATTTTTTTATAACAACTTCAGAGTGCATTTTTTTTGTTAATGACCAACCACCAGGTGTGGAAATAATCCATATTTGCGAGTTACATGTAGCCAGGAAGCTATGTTTTGAATGTTTGCCTGTTTCACTATAGTCTTCACATTGGAATCAAAATAGGTGTATAAGTACTTCGCTCGAGTGTGATGGAGAACAAAACTGTGTAGACAACACAGACGAAGCTTCCTGTTCAAGTACAACCGGTGCAGCAACAACAACAACTCCGTCTGCCTCGACCTCAGCTGGCGCAACGACCTCCTCTGCTGCAAACGTCACATCTTCCAACCAGTCAACAACGCAGTCACCTTTAAGCTCCTCCCCCAGTGCAACTACCCAATTATTGTTAACTACGACCACACAGACATCCGAAGAAAAGGTTATACATGTACAATTATTCATACCTTTAGTTGTTTATTTATCATGTATTCTTAGCAAAAAGACATTTAAATACAACTGATTCAAAGTTATTATGGAGATAATGAATAGTATTCAAGCTTAAAAGTAGATTCAACAATGCATGTGCAAATCAGAAGCAGTGAAAGCATACGAATACTAATTTTCTTGAATTCATTTAACGTCACTGTTTTTATTTTACAGTCCACCTTTCCTGGTCTCGGAGAGAAGGCTGTCCTCGTGATCATCATTCTGTCGTCTGCTGTGATCGTTACCATTATTATAACTGCAATTGTCTATAAGGTTTGGTGCACGCAGAACGTAGTTCATCCTGTGCTTGAGATAGAAGAGGCTCCAACAACATCTTTTCAACCAGCTGCTAAACCAGGTCCCAAACCGCCTCCAAGTCGGCCCCTAAACCAGCCCCTGAACCTGCTCCTAAAACAGCCCCCGAACCGGGTCCTAAATCAGTACCAC
>NW_026921527.1:0-18414 GCF_032062105.1 Saccostrea cuccullata | reverse complement strand
ATTCATTTTGTTTTACGTATTATCGAATTGCATGATAAAAAAACTATCCTTTAAGAAAAACTTACTCCAAATTCATTAATTCTAAAATACCTCTGTTTATAGTAATTTTGAATTAATTAGCGTCAAATAGTTTATCAAATATTTTCATTTATAAAATCACTAATTTCATCACAACTGTTCTTCAAATTGCTTAATAATTAGTGTAAACCTTAAATATTGATTAATGTCATTTCGATATCGTTCAATTATATATACCCTGTAATATACAGTGAAATCCAGTGTTCATGATTAGCCCGTGCAGATGAACTTAAGAGCACATGTTGCTATGTGTTTATTTATCTGCGAGATTCTATAATAGTCATTGGTTTATTAAGAAAAATATGCCCCCAGATAAAGTGTAATTTTTTCTTATAAATATAAACATAAAACGATGATAAATAGAGACGGTAACCATTAAAATTAAACAAAAATGAAAACAGGTGTACATTAGGAATATGATACACCATGATTATTATGCTTTACACCTTGAGATTTTGAATAAAATATCAACATGAGTTTCCTTGGGGCGTTTAATTGTAAGTAAAAATATTTATAATAATCTCTATAGAATAATTTCCTACAAAGTATTTAACTGTTGTTCCATTTTCTTCTTTTTGAAAATTAATATACATGTAATAATGACTATGAACCAGTTTCGTGTATCGTTAATCGAAAAGGCCGACTCTTTTATCAACTGTTTAATACAGTCCAGTCCAATACGAAAATTCGTAATATTACGAAAAAAAGTAACATTACGAGAAAGCGTAATATTACAAGTTATCGTAATATAAAACTTATATTACAATTTTTCGTAATGTAGTTAATATAGCAGATTGTAGAGACTATATTACGAGTTTTCGTAATCCAAGACAAATTCAAGCATTGCAAGAAATTGAGTGGCGGATAGCAAAGTATGACGTTTACTACGAGATGTCACGGGCGATAACTTGTACGACTCTCACTGAGATTTGAATTCTGTGTATTTCAATAAGAATTGCACGAAAAGTTGTATTATGAGACGAGGGTGTGATTTTTAGGGTAGACTTCGGAAGAAAAGTAGAGAGTTCGGGTGATATAGACCAATGCGACATGCTTAAGCGAATATTGAAATTTACTGGAAAATTGGTCTTATCCTTGGGAAAATTCCTATAAAAGAATAATAAAAGAAATTGTCCCTTCACCCATCGCTGGCAGTACTTTCTTCTTGAATTTCCATGCTTCCTGATAGGCGTAACTGACCAAACTGACCGCGTGCTATCAGTAGATGTGGAATCTGATATATTACTGACGTCATACTTTGCTACCCACCACTCAATTTCTTGCAATGCTTGAATTTGTCTTGGATTACGAAAACTCGTAATATAGTCTCTTACAATCTGTATATTATGCATATTCGTAATTTAACTACATTACGAAAAATTGTAATATAAGTTTTATATTACGACAACTATTACAACTTATTACAACAATATAACGGTATTTCGTAATCTTACGTTTTTTCGTAATATTACGAAATTTCGTATTGGACTGGACTGTAATATGGGTCCTAAAATTATTTTACATTTCAGCTCAGAAATGAACTGGCAATCATACCAAGCGGTAACTTTAGTTAAATATTTAAATGTATAATAAAAATTTTTTTGATTTAATTAATTTCAATTTATTTAAACTATATATCAATTCGTTTTAAAAGTTTGGGTTTTTTTCTTACTTTCAAAAAGCACTTAAGGTAAAAAATAACACAACAGTATTATATTTACTTATATTTCAGGCTGTAATTTCACTTGAAAATAATGAAAATGATGGAAACAGATACAATGAAACATGGAATTAAATGTTATGTTGAATGACTAGACAGCGACTTGCAAATAAGCGAGAGTTAACGCAAGGTTAACCCGAGGGCAGGTGGGAATCCTCAGGGGCATGCAGTTTCCTGCTCTGGGACTGTTAATCCTAATACACAGGAAATGATCGCAGCTAATACTTAATACACACAGACACAGAATCTGTAAAAGTAAACGTTATATTTATTTTTTTTTTATTGAATACTATAAAAAATAAAAGAATAATATTTCAAGTGTGATACCTACAGTCTTCATTAATTTCTTCTGTGAAGTTCATCAACGTACATGCACAACTCAGTTTCATACCTATATATTTTGTCTTCATCTTGACCTTGTAGACAGAGGGCTAAAATTGCCTGCTGCCCGATCCCATTTTCTGTGTGTGAATGAAATTTTGTATGAATTAAAAAAAATACATGCACATCCTATCTTTTTAAAAAAATTAAATGGATAAATAATTAATTAAAGAAAACATGATATCGTTTACAAAAGAATTCAATATGAAGGTAAAGAAGAAATATTGTTTTTCTTGATTTCTTGTAAAACGTTCACGTGTCCACTACATGTACGTATACCATCGAAAGCCTTTCGGTATCTTGACACTCGAAAACTTGCAATAATATTATTGATAAAATAAAGCGAATGAAATTAAGCCCAAAACCTGTTCTAAATGTGGAGAAAAACTTGAGCAATAAGACAAAAATAGTAATATATTTTTTCTAGATATCTTCGCCCACTTGCTGCAAACTCTCGCCAACGAATGCATATACATGCATATGTCATATTTCATGCAAATTTACATGTAATCTGATATTTCACTGCATAAAAGTTTCTAGTCAGTCTCAGTGGGATCATACTTGTACCTTTAACAATTATACATGTATCCAGTATTGTTTAATATTATGTGTTCCCCCTCAATGATTTGTTATACATTTTTCTTTATGTCATTCAATTAAATCACAAAATCGATAAAACTTATATCTGTGTTTGGTTGTTTTTTACTGCACTATAAAGGTGATATTTCTCATAAGAGACATAAATAACCATATGTGTTAGAAACGCTTTAGTTCTGAATGAATTCACTTAATATTCACAGTATTTGCTTCTAAAGGCCCCTTTACATGTCTTTGTTTATGCTGTCTTAGACAAACTTTCTTTACCCAACACGGACAATTTCCAAGTAACCTAATGTACACTTATGATGTCGATCGAATTTTATCCAAATCAGAGGTCAGGGTTCTCCATCATTTGAGATTTTACTGTGTTGCAGAGTTTACGCGAAGCACTAATATTTCGCGGTATTTTCGCGAACAAATTCGCAACTGAACCACAATTCATTATAATACAAAAGATAACAAGCACACATTTATTTAAAAATCGCTAATTTGTTACACAAATGATATGGTCGTACATACTGATAAAAGGAAAAAAAACGTTCTGAAAAGCAGAGGAAATTCTGACCGATAGTCGAACTACTTAACGTTTTTGAAAGTAGATTTGCCGTGCTTATTTATCAGGTTTCTTGATCGAGTTACCGCATTACAAAACAAGAGCCCATGGGCCACATCGCTCACCTGAGTACTGTAGCTATGAAAAAGTAGAAATCGGTTTATTATTGAAAAGTTAAAATCCAAAGGTAATCCAATTATTAATCATGGATTTGCTATTCTTCAAAGAATTTTCCCATATATTTCTGAGTAGAACTTTGGTCGGCCATTTTGGCCCCGCCCTACCCCCTGGGGTCATGATTTGAAAAACAAATTTAAATCTACATTACCTGAAGATACTTCCATATAAATATGATGAATTATGGCTCTGTCCTTCTTGAAAAGAAGATTTTTAAAGAATTTTCCTATATATTTCTATGTGAAACTTTGGTCGGCCATTTTGGACCCGCCCTACCCCCCGGGGGTCATGATTTGAACAATTTAAATCTACACTACCTGAGGATACTTCCATATAAATATGATGAATTATGCCTTTGTCATTCTTCAGAAGAAGATTTTTAAAGAATTTTCCTATATATTTCTATGTGAAACTTTGGTCGGCCATCTTGGCCCCGCCCTACCCCCGGGGGTCATGATTTGAACAAACTTGAATCTACACTACCTGAGGATGCTTCCATATAAATATGATGAATTATGCCTTTGTCATTCTTCAGAAGAAGAGTTCTAAAGAATTTTCCTATATATTTCTATGTAAAACTTTGGTCGGCCATTTTGGCCCCGCCCTACCCCCTGGGGTCATGATTTGAACAAACTTGAATCTTCACTACCTGAGGATGCTTCCATATAAATTTGATGAATTATGGCTCTGTCATTCTTGAGAAGAAGATTTTTAAAGAATTTTCCTATATATTTCTATGTAAAACTTTGGTCGGCCATTTTGGCCCCGCCCTACCCCCGGGGGTCATGATTTGAACAAACTTGAATCTACACTACCTGAGGATGTTACCCCATAAGTTTTATTTTTCCTGGCACAGTGGTTCTTGAGAAGAAGATTTTTAAAACATGCCACCAAATTTTCATTAATTCCCAATTATCTCCCCTTGAATAAGGGCGTGGCCCTTCATTGAACAAACTTGAATTCCCTTCACCCAAGGATGCTTTGTGGCAAGTTTGGTAGAAATTGGCCCAGTGGTTCTTGAGAAGAAGTAGAAAATGTGAAAAGTTTACAGACAGACAGACGAACATACGGACGCCGGAATGTGATCAGAAAAGCTCACTTGAGCCTTCGGCTCAGGCGATCTAAAAAGGAATTTCAGAACAGTAAAATATTATATAGAGTTCCTTGATCATGCTGAAATTTCAAAATATTCGGCAATTTATTTAATACATCAATTAAATGACTTCGGTACGATGTTATGTTTGACTTACACTGCTTACATAATTCTAGAGCTGTGGTTCTATAGGAAAGACACATTTAAATATTTTTCATAAATGATAAAATGTATTTTATTGCAACTACCAATTAACCGGTACACTGAATTGTAAAACAATTTATTTGTCTTTGTTCCGTCACGCGTAAAGTCCGGCGAGGGTCTAGGAGATAATTGATTGATTACTCAAGGTGAAGCCCTAGTAAGTAAGTGTTATAACTTTTTGAATTGAAAGACGGTATAATTGTTTGATTAAAGTTTCAGTTAGAAAAAATTTGTGTGTTTAGATTTTCTAATTACCACAACTCTTACTGTGTCGCATGCATGAAATTTGAATGGTTACTGCGTCGGAGAAAATTTTACTGTGTCGGGAGCAACACAGTAAAACAACTCATGGAGAACCCTGAGAGGTACATCATTACAAAATAAAAAAAATGTTTAAATTTACATGTGTTTATTTTTTCATTTTATGGAGATCTATTACATCTTTAAATACAAATACCACTAAAACGTGTGTTCTGAAATTGACGTCACCTTATTTACATTGACTACTTAATCTATCACTAATTTAGTCCAGTTAAAATATTTTGAATGTTTCCTTGTTACCCCTGCAAACAAACATAAAACGTTTAAATATTTTAAATTTGCAGTCCCCCATAAGAAATATACCTGTGATAAGTCAGATTATTTCGAAATAAAATATATTACAAATACTCAAATAAACCGAAAAATAATTTTTTTCGACTCCTGGAATGATGATTTTAAACCTTGTGAATTTGATATTACATGGAATCTTAAAATATTAAACGCAATTAAACAGTTTTATTTTCCTTAGCCAGTAGATTTTTTCCAGTATGTAAAATAAAGCAAAGTTGACTTAAATAACCGCAAAGTCAGGCTAGTAAAGCATAGATTTGAAAAATGTTTGAAGGACAGTATGATTTCATCTCATTTCACCTTGTAACACGTGGATTGTATGAAAATATTTTACACAAAATAACACATGCGTAAACGGGGGGGGGGGGGGGGTTATTGAAACAAAATTATGTATTTTATACATTTCTTTTCTTTTGCAGAGCTGTGTATCCTTAACAGTTGGATTCAGCGAATTTAGGTCCTACCTTACGCGCTGTTGTAATAATATTCGATTGAGGCTTACACGCGCATATGAAAACACGGTAAATAATCAAAACAAATTTATAAATTATATGATCTATATACACGTATTTAGTTTATCATGCTGGAATGAATATAGTTGAAAATAGGCAAAACACCTGTCATAAAGACTGCATCGTGTATGTTACACTGTTTCTGTGTAATGAAAGTTGCTCCCAGAGTCAAGGAAATGTAAAGTTATTTATTAAGCCAACAATAAAACCGAGAAACCCGAATACAAAGAAGCTGAAAAAACTACAATCTGCGGGAAAAAAGTGCAGCATGTCTTATTATTATCTACTTATTAAATACTACGGCAAAGTACATTCAATTAAAAGATGTTGATTGTTTTATCTGCAATTTCAAAGCAATATGAACTGCAACTTTGTTGTCGGAGTTTTTTGCTGAAAAACTGTAAATAACTATTTTAATGACAAAAACATTCGGTGACATTCGGTGAATAAACATATGTTGTTCGTATCTGCGATGGCAGAACTATTTATAAGCTTTGATTGTATCACATTGCATTATTGTCGTCCTGTACAAGAATATTCTTTTTAAATATGAAACTGTATATTTTATTTCATATAGAATTTTTTCTTCTTGTCTATTTTAGTCTAATTGATCATAAAGGTTTAAATTACATACAAAGATTTAGAGCCACTTTATGCATAAAATGGCCCTGTACTGAAATCAAATAATTAACTATCACTCTCTTTCCCATTTTATATCACAAAATAAAGTAGACACTTGGTGCTTTCATTTTCTATAATAAAATTTCGTTTTGAGAATCCAGAAATTGGAAAACAGGTTTGAGAAATTGCAATTTTCTTGAAATTTGCAGAAAACTTGCGCATTTGACTACCTTCAGCAAAGAATTAAAATATGAGCACAGCCCACGATTCAAAAAAATAAAATATGCTTTTTTATCTTCTGAAAAAGTGCTTTTATCAATATATGTATTTGCATTTTTTGGCTCAGAGGTTGTTCTCTGAATAAAATATTGAAAAAATGCTTCAACTTTAGGCCATTTTTAAAGGAATTTACAGGATATGAGGAAAATGACGCATTTGATGACGTCATAATGAATAGACTAGAGGGAAATTACGTACTGATTAATAAATACGTGGTCACCAACACTCCCAATGATAAATACTGCATTTGCATCCTAAGCAGAGCGGTTTTAATTTTTCAGAAATTCTCCGGGCCAAATAAGGTCCAAAGTGGCTCTTGCTCTTTATGATACAACATTTAAAGAAAAAAAAAACTGAAATTTTAGAAAAATGCAGTTCATGTTGCTATAATTTTTGTTTCAATTTATGAATATAATTAAAATTAAACACCTAAAAGTTACTTTCCTTTCTGTTATTCTTTTCTTTTTCTTTTTTTTTTTGGGGGGGGGGGAGGGGTTCTATTATGAGTTACAAGGTACAACGATGATACATGTTGTACACAGCATATCAACGAAAAAGTACAAAAAATAATAATTTCTTATATTTAAAGTACTGTAAGACCCCACATATACGTGGATTGTTTAAGTGTGATTTGGTTCCTGAAACAAAATGACATAAAAACATCATATATTCAACATGACATGTAAATACATTCTCTCTTACATGTGTTTTAAACGCTTTACACGTGAACAGAAATCATCTCCCGTGCAGAAAAAAAGATAATGATTGGTTTTAAAAAGAATGTTTTTGAAAGGGTTTAAAAGGGGACCTTCAAAGTCTGCGTCCCGGTTTTTTTTATATGTGATTTACATTGCAAACTTGTAATAGTCCTGAACTTTTCTTTCCCTATCGTAACTAAGGAATAACTGAAAATAAAGCTAATATCGATTTCTTGATCAAATAAACAAAACAGAACTTTGAAAAGAAAAGAATGCCATACATATATTTCTGAGTCAAGGCGAATCCGTATAAAATAAAGAATTTGTTTTTAACTTACAAGGTCTGTTTACGTATTGCATAAATACCCTCCTATTGTAAAATCTGAATGCAATAGTATTATACGTGTAATCTTTCTTGTTTATGATTAATTTTTAGAAAACTTCTCCTTGTATCTGTACACATTTCCGGCCGTTGATTCTACTCGGACAAGATGATGGAAACAGTTATTATATCATTTATAACGGATTTTCCGAACTAAATAAATAATATGCTGTCATAGTTGTTACTGAACTGACAAATGTAATAGAGAGAGAGAGAGAGAGAAACAGAAAGACAGAGACAGAGAGATTTACCCCCCCCCCTCCCCTCGCGCCATTCTCAGATATCTGTTGTATCAAATAAAAATTCTTATCATTTTTTTCTAAATATTCCAGGCATTGAAAGTAATTTCTTTTTATATTTACAAATCTATTTGACGGTAATTATTGGCTTCTATTTTCCTTCTTCGCTTCACACGAAATCCACGTGCCCTGTTAATCAAAATTATTTGACTAAGTGGAAAAGGAGTGGAAATCTCGTTTGACTCAGTGGAAAAGGTGTGGAAATCTCGTTTCACAAAACATGCCGAAGGCAAAGAGTCACTTAGAATTTCCAAGTTTAGGAATTTTAATTTTTTGTATATTCGCTGCAATTGCTTAATTTAAAGACTTGGATAAGTATCCATCCATGAACAATTTTTCGTTACATAACAACAAAATGATGCCAAAATACTATATTTGTCAAGTTCCCCCCTTGTGCGTCACAGAGTCTCTTTATCCATATGGCGGTACATGGAAGTGCCAGTAGTCTCTGACTGTGAATCAGTAAATAATTATTTTTTACTTTTTCTTAAAAACATTCATAGGTTTTAATAAGACTTCTTAAGGTAGGATTCTTCTCACATTTGTTGTATCTAAAAATGAATTTTTCACAGAATCCAGAGGACAATATCACTAAGTGATGGTATCAGTGAGATTAAATTTGACTGTTTAATATTAGAGGCAAGGTCAGGTCAAGGTCATTACCTCTGTCCTGGACATTAAGAATAAAAAAAATTACTGTTTCCAATCATGCGATCCCTACTTGTTTGTATTTCAAAAGATTGAATTTTTTTTTTTTTGCATAAAAAGATACTACCATATAGGGCCTATAAGATGATATTACCAAATTGACATGGATAACTAAAAAAAATGGATATTTGCTAATCCGAATTTCCCCTTCTTTTCTAACATTCTTAGGATTTATTAGTTATTTTTATATGCTTCCTATATTTAACTTTTTCCAATTTTCACATATAGTAAAGTTGTAACATACAGGTACAAAATGATACAAAAACTAAAAGTTTTGATCTTTTACTAAGAGAGAAATAACACTTTTTACGGATGTTTGGCTCAAATCTGTGCGTAGGTTTGAAGCATTTAAAAGCCAACATAGTTCTAGTCTAGGTGAAAAATCTTATTTATTTGATATATTTTAAAACTTTAGTCCCATATTATTAATTTAACTGACATTTGAAAATATCGTCTAGTCTTTGATTGCGTAAAAATTATATTTAAATTCAATGTTCTATAATAAAATAAAATAAAATAAAAGACAAAAAAAATGTTCTGTAATAATTTTGAGAGGCAGAGAAAAAGATATTTTCATACGCCACCATTCCGCAAAAAATATAGTCCCTGCTAGTTTTCAAATGTAGTTTACCATTTCTATTTCAAGTATATAATTGTGATGAGGAAAGAAAAATATGGTCTTTGAAATCTCTTACATCTAAATATATAAGAAATATCAACAAATGTAATTTGAATATTCATTCTAGTCAGAAACCAGAGAAGAATCCTACCTTAAGATGATTTTGTTAGTCATTGTGAACATTTTAGGTTACGTGATTTGAATAAGAGAATAGGATTTTTGAATGCTTGTAGCAAATACGCATTCACTTCAAGATTGATATAAATATATATCGATGTTCCGCAAATAAAATGATTAAGACATGAATAACCTTTTCCCTACTGAACATTCCAAGCTGCAAAATATCTTTTTAACAATTCTGTCATACAGTGTAGGCATCGCAGATTCCGCAATATGTTAATCCTTTCTGCTCTACACCGTCGCGGGTATTGATTGCAAAGCTACCTGGGACTGCGTTTTCACAGCGACGGGGTTAGCTACCGTTTAAATCATGTCCAAAATGAAGGGGGATTGACATTAATGTTTACGACAACAATAATATTATGGATGCCATTATGTAATTTTATAATTCATTTTGTTTTACGTATTATCGAATTGCATGATAGAAACTATCCTCTAAGTAATACATACTACAAATTAATTGTAAAATACGTCTGTTTATAGTAATTTTTAATGAAATTGCGTCAAATAATTTATCAAATATATTATTTATGACATAACTAATCCAATCACAACTGATCCTCAAATTGCTAAAAAAAAAAAAAAAAAAAAAGTAGCATAAACCTTAGATATTGAATAATGTCATTTCGATATCATTTCTTTTACATGTACACTGTAATATGCAGTGGAAGCCATTGTTCCCATTTAGACCGTGCAATTGAAGTTATGAGCACATTGCAGGGGTTATAAGGAAGCATACAAAATATTCTACCTTGAATAAATCAGTTCTACATCATGACGTCATAATAGGCGAGATGACCTCAATTTTAGTACACAGGTTTTCGTAATATTAGTATTTAGAGATGTAATTTAACTCTAGAAATTGAACAGAAACACAAAAAATATTTATTTCTATTTTGCTATGCTGTATCTATCATTTTGATTAAAATATACCACCGATGACGTCAATTGTGTACATTAAGTAACTTTGGAAGTGAGCATGTCGTGTAAAGACAATTTGGCTAGGACGGCATGTACAAAGATACGTAAAATGGAGTAAAGGAGGGAATATCGTGAATATTATGTGAAATTCAGAGAGTTCTGTCAATTAAACAGGTACAGTACAGGCAACGCGGATCCCCTATTTCCCGGGCCCCTTCGCGGTATAAACACAACGCGGTATTTGGCCAGGTGAGACAGGTAAACCGCGTTCCCTCAGCGGGAAATTCATCACCTACCTGTCCCCGCCGCGGTTAAATCATCGATCAATTACTGACATTTAGTATCGTAAACAAACGGGAGTTATCTCCCCGAATTCTAATTTTGCAAATTTTCCCTGTAACAAAAAAAGGATGACACTGTGTATTTATTAATAAAAGTATTTTACTCTATTTTTGCTATGAAAACAACTTAAACTAAGAAAAAATAGGTTTATTTTTGTTTCTAAAATTTACATATCAATCTTTTAAATTGAATAGAAAATTTTATTAAATGATTTCGTCATTGCAATTGGTTAATTATTTTGTGTTATTAAGAGTCTATCAAGAAACAAAATTAAATACCAAAATAGTTTTTTTTTTTAAATCTTCATATTACATGCGAACTGTAATAAATGCTGAACTCAGACTGTTTGAGTTTCGATAAATGATTTTCAGCATTCATTTGAAAAAAAAATGTATATCTTTGAAAAAATGTACATCTTCATATTGTTTACCCCGGTATATTCTTTTTCCCAAATTTAGAACCCTTAATTTAATTAATTTCGTTTTATTGTATATTAAATGTGCCTGCAGGCATTTTTCTTAAAGTGTCAAATTACGAGAAAAATTCGTTGGCGAGAGTTTGCAGTTACCTGTGGTGGGCACGTGAACTTTAATTTTTCTTTTTCCAAGATATCAAGAAAAAAATTCTTTTCTTCTTTATTTCTCATCGTTTATTGTTCTGTTCCCAAATTTAGAAAACTTTTCTTTAATTTATTTCCCTCTTTTATATACATGTGCAGGCATTTTTCTCAAAGTGTCAAATAACCGGAAAGCATCCGATGGCGAGACTTAACTTTGGGCACGTGAACTTTATACAAGAGATCAAGAAAAAAATTTCACTTCTTCACCTTCATATTAACATTTATTACTTTTGTAATCAATGTCTTTCTTTTCAATTTTAGTATTTCTCGATTTTCATGTTCAATAGATAAGATAGGATGTGCAGATATGATGATAAACTTCACAAAAGAAATTAAATTAAAGGGGGGTATTACTTAAATTTTTAATAAATATTCAATGCAAAAATCAAATACTCAGTACTTTCGTTTTCTTTGACAAATTCTGTTTCTTTGTGTATTAAGAATTAGCGGCGATCATTTCCTGTGTATAGGGATTAGCAGTGCTAGAGCTCGAAACGGTATGCCCTGGGGGTTTCACACCTGTCTTAGAGTTACCTTGGGTAACGCTCGCTGAATGTGCACATCGTTGTCTAGCCATTGAACACAACATTTGATTCAATGTTTCATTATTATTTCATCGATATCAAATGCGATAAGAGCTTTGAAATTTGTGTCAATATATTGTTGCTTTTTTTAAAAGAAGTGTATAAAGAGAATTGAATTTAAAAAAAAAAACCAAACTTTAAAACAAATTAATAAAGTATTTGATATTAATCAATCAAATAATGATCCATTACTATGTTATTTACGTGTCTGTTTATACCTGTACCAGTTAATAGATTGAGAGAGAGAAGGAGAGAGAGAGAGAGAAGAAAAATATCACAATATTTAGGCACGTGCATGATCGTTTTTCCTCGTTTCGATCAGTATATTGATTTCTAAAGTCCATCGAATAAAACTAAATTAAACATGTTAAACATGATATAATTTTAATGAAATTGCTTGCGGATCAGATTTTGTTAAATTCCATACAGATACATGTAGATCTTGCGGCCGCTGATCTTTATCAGTATATTGACCATTTGTGGATTTTGTCCAAGTTTAATTGTTATTTACCGAGAGACTTAGTTTTGATCCACTTTCTTCTTTCGTTTAGCATACATGACGTGTAATTTGAATTACTTCCCTTTTTTTCGCCACGAAAGATTTTGGTGGTAAAATAAAATGTATTTTTTAAAATAACATTTGATTAAGAAAAGCACAGTATATTAGAATTGTCGATGAATTGATAATATTTATTCGAAAGAAAGAATTTAAAAAGGATTCTGTCTGCAACAAAAACATGCTTTATTTCATGCATTTCAATTCATGAGCTACACATGAAAAAAAACGGCTTCGTTTTACAATGTCGTACTTAGGAAAACGCATACAGGTAATACACTCAGGGAACATCCTGTGTATATAGGTATCTATAATACATAAGCCAGTGTCGTTCCCTCGGGGCTTCTCAGCCGCATCTAGTATGCTCCACTCCACAACAAACTTACTTGAGAAAAACCGAACGGTTACACAGACACCTGAAAACTTGAAACATGGCAACTTGCTGATTAAAATAAGTTAATTTCTGTGTTGTGTGTTCAAATTATTTAAGGACCCATATTTGTGTTTGTGTTTTATTTGAACCGGAGACATTGTATTTCATACCTGAAATTTGTTCATGTTCACATAGACATGATTTAAGTAATTTTCGAAAAAGAGCAGAAAATAGATCTACAGTCAAATACTAGCTAAAAAATTATTGATATTCTAAATAGAATGACTTGTGATTATTTTATTAATAATACCCCCCCCCCCAAAAAAAAAAAAATAATAATGTCGACATTTAGTTCATAGTCTTGCAGTGAAGCGCATAATAATGGAGCAACATACCGGTATTCCTACACTTACACGTGTTTTGTTTAATTTTAATTGTAATTATATATCACTATCTATCATCGTTTTTCATGCTATTATTCCTAACAGACATGTACACAGTAGTAAATGTATTTTTTTTTAAATGAAACGAAATGACTGTGATAGAATCTCTCAGAAAAAATAAACACATAGCTACATGTAACTGCAACTGCACGGGCTAATTGTGAAAAGCGGATTGCAGTACATATAAAAAGAAGCGATATCACGGCATTCTTTAAATTTTAATTATACCTTTTTTTGCAATTTGACGATCATTTGAGGTGGCATTATTGATTTTAAAAATAAATATATTCGATAAATTATTCGACTTTATTTCATCCTATACATGTATTACTGTTAACAGACGGGTTTGAGAATAAATTAATTTTGAGTGACTATTGGTAAAAAAAAAAAAAGTTTTTTTTTAAACAATTTGATAAGACTTCAAAATGAATTTTTAAAGAATCCATGTAATGATATATATCTATAATATTAATGTGGTCGTAATAATAACCCCCCCCCCCTTTTCGACACGATTACAAATCGACAAGACTTTACAGGTAAGAACATCTAAGCTGAAGAATAACGGTAGCTAGCCCCGCCGCGGTGAAAACACGGTCTCAGGTAGCACCACGATCAAAACCCACGACGGTGTAACGCGGAAAGGATCAATACACCGCGGAGGGGACGCGGTCTAATACGGGATCCGCGATGCCTGTACTGTAGGCTAATTTATTTTCATCGGTTATATTCTCTTTCGAAGACAGTCAGCTGTATACGTATCCCGGTCGGCCTTTCGTCTGTCATTCGTGACAAACGTAATGCAGCAGAACAACAATAAGCTGGATATTTAAAAGCATAAGATTTAAACAGACGGAAAGTTTGCTTTCTAACAAACTTAGAAAGTGCTGCTAGCATGGTTTTTACGAAAAACCCCGGTTTATATGTATAAAATTCAAAACATAGGGTAAGGTTTCGTGCAAATGTATGGAATAATTATTTTACTGACAGGGCAGTGGGATTCTAGCAGCACTTTTTAGGCAAAATAGATGTTTTTCAACTTTATTATTTACTCACAGAAATTATAAAAACTCCAGGGTATTGTTGTTCTGTTAGTTTTTTCATTAAGGAAATTTTTGCTATTAATAGAAGGCATGTGATGCCGTGGCAGCGTCGGACTTCTTTGCGTCTGACTCTCTTTTACCTGCATGCAATTGTTAATAACAATTTACGGTATCAGTGGTTTTGGTAATTTTTTAAAATTAATTTTCTTTAAAAAGTCTAAATTTTCCGGGAAATGACTTTTATTCTTCATTAACATACCCGAGATGTTGCTAGTATTTATTTATAGAAACAGAGTTAAAACAATATGTTCCCAAACACCGTTTGGGGAACATAACAATACTGGATAAATGTACGTACGTGAAAGGTACAAGTGTGATCCAACTGAGACTGACTAGAAACTTTCATGCAGTGGAAAAATTAGATTCTAATTATATGTAAATATGCACAAAATATGACATATATATGCTTTCGTTGGCGAGAGTTTGCAGTAAGTAGGCAAAGATATCATGAAAAAAATATTTTACTCATTTTTTTTTCTTTTTAATGATTTCTCCCCATTTGCAACACTTTTCGGCTTCATTGATTTAAGAAATGACTCTAATTCTTAGCAAAATTATTCGATGATAACCTGGTTTCAGGTAGTTTAAGCTCCATAATCCGCGAAGTGGATTATAAAAAAGCGTAAACTGACCCAAACAGGTTAACATCGAATAATTTGGCCAAGAATTATAATCATTCCTTATAATTGAATTTTCAACAATTAAACAACCGTGGGTGTAAAATTGTGTGAGCTTTATGAGTTCAAATTTGCCGCTCAATAATACATCCCTAGTAACAGAAATGATATGAAACAAGGGGAGGTAATAACTGATATACATATCTAGCAGCCATGATGTCTGTGTACTCGAGGTAAGATTAAGCTACTGTTTGAAGTTAAAGGTACATTTATTAAATCTGGAATTTCTCATGAATTCCAAGGACTGGAAATGAGGGGATTGTATGAATACAGATGATTCAGCTGGTTGTCAAGGGGGTGCGTCCCCATTTACCAAACCAGGTTATTAAAAAATAATTTGCGTTCCTTTTTCTTTGGTAATCAACCAGATGAAGAGATTAGAATACAAAAAAAAATTATTTCGCATTATTGTATAAATTGCAGGTTTTCGAGTGTCAAATTACCGGAAGGCGTTCGATGGTTAACCTACATGTAGTGGATACGTGAACGTGATACAAGAAATCAAGAAAAACAATATCTCTTCTTCACCTTCATATTGAATTCTTTTGTAAACGATGTCTTGTTTTCTTTAATTGATGTGCATGTATTTTTATATTTATAGAGAATTTTATTCACACAAAGATAATAGGATCGGCAGCAGGCAAAGCCTATTTTAGCCCTCTGTATACTATGTCAAGTTGACACAATATATAGTATACGACTGAATTGTGCATGTATGTTGATGAACTTCACAGAGGAAATTAATGAATGGTGTAGGTATCACACTTTGCTGCACTGTTAAGGCCTACTATAAGAAATGAATGGAAAATAGACGTGCAAAAAAGTGGAATTTTTAAAACTGAATTTATTTTAACTAAGCTGTTTTATCAACACAGAACTTAAATACTTATGGAAATATCATAGTACATCCACTCTGTACTGTATGAAGTTAGTGTCCATCGATAAACCATCAGCATGATGAATGCATATTTCGTGTACTGAATGTGGGGTCATGAACAAATTTGAATATCGCAAGGGCAGTCCCTAGTTGAAATTAAAATTCAAGCTATTATTTGTTTCGGCATACTTTGTATTTCTGAAAAATGCTGCTGCTTTGAATAGAATTTGCTTTTTAATAGTTAAATTTTCAGGTAAATAAGCCATTGTCGAAATATGTTTGACTTTTGCCCCAGATATTTTGTGTACTTATAAAATCACGCCCTCGACTTAAAGACAGCAGCACTTTTCAAGTTAAGAAAAATATCCTTTATCTATATTCAAAAAATGGTTAAGATCAATTAAGTGTATGCCCTTTGCGAAAGTACGATTTTATGAGGCATCTCATTGTAAAATATACGTAACCTGTACATAAAAAACACGACATAGTTCATAAATACATTCTCTTGATAGTTAATGAATAATCGCACTAAAGAAATAAATATACATTGGTATTAATCGACTTGTTAAAATCTGTAAAATAATATTCTGTTTAATAATAAAACGCATTTTTCATTGTTAAAAAATTCCTCAATCTGCCTTTCACAGCACATGAAATACGAAAATGACATCATGTTTACAAGTTCATCGCGATCAGTTCCTTGTTTATAACCAGCTACATTTAACTATGGGATTTAGCTAGGAGTTAGCTGGGAGTTAGGGTTTTACTAGCAAGTTTTTTAATGCCGTCATTAGTTTTATTGTTGTTTATAATTTTAATAAAGTTAAACGTTCCAAATTGTTTCATTTTCAGATGTTATGAGAAATACATAAAAGTCATATTTTTGTGTGACGTCACAGTAAATTTTTCCCCGTATAAATTCCGCCACGCCCCCTTTTTCAAACCTTAACAATGCTGCGTAGAAAGTCATTCTTTTATTTTTTATAATAATCAATGAAAAAAATAAATACAACGTTTACTTTACAGATTTTGTTTCTTTGTGTATTAAGTATTAGCTGCGATCATTTCCTGTGTTGGGATTAAAACCCCCAGATCATTTAATCTCGGGGTTTCCCACCTGCCCTCGAGTATCCCTTTTGGTAACTCTCGTTTGGGGCAAGTCGCTGTACATGTATAGCCATTTAACATAACATTTAATTCCATGTTTCATCACATCTACAGTACCGATCGGACGCAACCTAACACCAGAGCGAACCCAAGCGGACCCCGGGTTGCTGGGGCCTTCCGGTTCCTTTCAGAAAATTTGGGACTGTTGGGGGCGCTTTGGGTGCGCTCCGGGTTCGTTCCGCGTTCGCTCGGGGTCAGCCCGGGTTCCCGAAACCCTGTTCTTTTGGGACCGTTTTACGCACAGATGTGTCATAACAAAAATTGCACTAAAGTGAGATTTAATTCGTTTTTGTGTATTTGTACTCTTTGGCGAGACAGATAATGCGAGCTCTGAAAAACCCAAAAAAAAAATAAGATTCTGGCCCAAAGGTACCTTTAAACCTAAACAATTCCCAGGATATGCGATTCATTAGAATGCGGTTGTTTACTTGATTATCGGAAGATGTATTTGGTTAGGAGGAAGAAGCAACCAAAGAGATTGGGGGTGATCAGAGTTCAGGTGTTTGTATGTCTACAGAAAATAATATTTCAAGATGATGCAAAAGATTGGAAATTATTTTAAAAGTGCATTAAAAGTTTAAAAAGTATTCAAGGTTAGAATAATAGTTTTAAAATTCAAATCAAAATTTAAAGTAATTATTGCAAACTTCGAAGGAGTTACAAATATGGAGATGTAAATCTACAAACGTAAACCTAGTATGAAATGAACGTCCGGGATAGACAGGATTTCAGTGGAAAGCTGAATCTTGACTGTCTTGGTTGCATTTCATACAGGTGAAAAATTTTTAACTTGCGCGGTTTTTTGTCAAATTATTAAGATTTTCAAATGACTTAATTTATTAAAAGGTTACATTTTTTTTTTTAAAAATTTGAACTAATAATGTTTAGTATAATGTTAAGTATATTGTGAATATTATTTATTGTAATTATAACAATTCAAAAAGATTGTTTAAACTAATAAAGAGTGGAAAGCTGAATCTTGACTGTCTTGGTTGCATTTCATACAGGTTGGTTATACCCAAATTGGGAAAGTCCGGAA
>NW_026921526.1:0-18857 GCF_032062105.1 Saccostrea cuccullata | reverse complement strand
CTGTTAGATTTGTATTTGTTAATAATTGCGCCAAGTCCACATAATTTCCCGCAATTATTTTTTGCTTTAGATTTTCCGAAACATTGTAACCCAAACAATCATTAAGTAAACGCTATTTATTGTATTTGGTAATTCTGAACAAGCTTCCTCTAAATTAAGTAAAACTTCCTCACCCGTGTTGTTTTCCTCTGCTTTGTCTTCTGGTGGGTCAACTTTCTGCTTTTTAGCGGCCAGTGTCGCCGGGACTTCCATCTTTTCCCTCAACCCGCGCTTTCCTCTACCAGTTGTCACTTTCGTCCTCTCCACTACGGATTGCTTTCTTGCCCTCAACATATTGGTCTGTTAATGTTTTGTCGAATTTTTTGACGAGACTAATTCTTTTTGTAAATTCTTTGTCTTAACTTTCCACTGTATCTGGAGGGCTGGGTGTTAACAGAGAGAAAGAAGCTTAGTGTGAGAACCCGTTATATATGATGCCACTTTTCCCCGCCCACTAGAGGCTCGCTATACAGCTACTCTGCAGTTATGCAAGTTGTCGCCCTTCCCTCGTATAACAATCACTGCTGTCTTTCTTCAATAAACTCATCTATTTTTTAAATTAATAGATGTTGTTATTATTTAAAATTAAATAGGATATGCCCTTGTCCCGACGTTGTTTTGTTCATGTGTTTTATTTCCTTGATAGGGGAATAGCAATGACATTACAATATGACGTCATAATGTGCACTTGCATTAGTATACCGAAATATAATATGAACTTTCTCCGTACATAAAATATACAATTTATACATTTTTATCAGCTAATTTGAATAGAAAAGCTTCGCAGGGGGAATAAGGAAGCATACAAAATATTCTACCTTGGCTAAATCAGTGCTGCATTATGACGTCATAGTAGGCAAGATGACGTCAATTTTAGAAATCAGGTTTTCGTAATATTGGTATTTAGCGATGTAATTTAACTCTAGAAAATGATAAGAAACGTGTAAACATTAACAAAAATAAAATGTTTTTATTTTGTTATGCTGTAACAATCATTATGATTGAAATCTACCACCGATGACGTCATATGTGTACATCGAGTAACTTGGAAATTGATCATGTCGTGTAAAGAGAATTTGCCTAAGACGGCATGTTCAAAGATACTTTAAATGGTGTTTAAAAGGAAATATCGGAAATATTGTGTTAAATTCATATGGAGTTCAATTAATTAAACAGGTATGCTAATTTATTTTCATCGATTATATTCTCTTTCGAAGACAGTCAGCTATATTACGTATCCCGGTCGGCCTATCGTCCGTCATTCTTGACCAAAAAATGCAACAGAACAACAATAAGCTGGATATTTCAAAACATACGATTTGTACAGATTGAAAGTTTGCGTTTTGACAAACTTGGGAAGTGCCGCTAGAATCCCGAGTTAAGCATGGTTGTACGAAAAATCTCGATTCATATGTATAAAATTCAAAACAAAGGGTAAGGTTTAGTGCGAATATGTGGAATAAATATTTTACGTACAAGATATTTGGATTCTGGCAGCACTTTTTAGACAAAATAGATGTTTTTCAGCTATATTACACACTCAAAGAAATTATCAAACTCCGGGGTATTGTTGTTCTGTAAGCCTTTTTATTAAGGAAAATTTTGCTATTAATAGAAGTCACGTGATGCCGTGGCGGTGATGCACGTCTTTGTGTTAGACACGCTTTTATCTGTATGCAGTAGTAAATAACAGTTTTCGTTTATCAGTGGTTTTGGTAATTTATTAAACAAAATTTTTTTCAAAAAGTCTAAATTTCCCGAGAAATTACTTATATGCTTCCTTAACATACCCGCGTTATATTTAGCCTTAGTTTACTTGCGTAATATCAGAGTATTGGTTTCTTACACAGGAGTTCTCTCGATCATAAAGGTTCTAAGGATATAGTTTTTGTCACATTCCTATTCCATGTAGCTTGGTAATAAAGAAAACCTTGCTGTTAAGTCAAGCAATTGACGTGCGACGCCCATCGACATTTAACATCCCTTAAATGTTGTTTATAAATGCATATGGCATTCGAACCTTACTTTTTATTTTGCCAAAATGAAAAAAAAATAAATGTTCCCATAATAATGAAATATCCAAAAAGATTTGCTTGACAACCATTACATATACGAGGTAAATTACACAGTACATGCATACACTTTATTAACTCTTTACAACTTACTGAACTGTTATGCAACATACACCTCATGTTCACCGCATAGAAATAGAAATTTACCATTTCCACGCAAGCACCTTATAGAGTGGTACACATTTCTTTAAAGTTTAGAGTAAATAAAATGCGTGACTGCGGGGAAACGATATATGAGCGACTGTGGGTAAGGGAGTTAAGCATGCACCATTTCATTGAAATATAACTTGTACAGAGAGATGACTTTATTTCTATATATTGATTTACGTCAAAAAATAGAATACAATGAATGCGAAAACCTTTCAAAAAATTCGTAAACTTTTGTCATTACATTTCATTTGACGTCAATTCATAAACAAGTTTAATAGGCATAATTTAACAATAATTTCAAGAAATATGAGTTTTAAGAAAAATATGCATCTATACCTTAATAAAAGTCCAAATTATTCAGAAAAGAAAATTAAAGTGCATAGTTAGCTTTGAAAGATTTTTTTATCAATACGCATAATTATTTTTAGACACTCTTTTATACCTTTAGACTGCACATAAACAATATTCTTTTTATAATAATCTTTTGACAATAATAATTTTTAACATTAATAATAAGTGTACTTCTCTCGTTCAATACAATTCACATAGTCACTACAGAAATTAGTATTCAGATGAACTAAACAAACCTCAGCAGAATTGAAACAATGAAATAAATATATGAAGAAATAAGTTGTAACGTAAATATCTCTTTAATTACAAATGACTTGTTCTATCAGGTAAACTAATTTTGGAATATTCCGATTTACCCAGGATTCATAAAAGCTTTAAAATTGACTGTTGAATTCTTCGGCAAATTTAAGATGTTTTTGGTAGTTCTTGTTTTTTCTATTCAAACGAAAAGATGTGGTTCCGTTTCGTTCCGCAAAGTACCGATACCCGTGTGGATATTGGTAATTTGCGGAACGGAACGGAACAAGATTTGAACATTTTGAAAAATTAATATTGTTTCTTTCCTCTTCTTTTCAATATATAATTGGTGTTTAATTTACTTACAGAAAACTGTGTTTCGTTCCGTTTCGTAAATACTAATACCCACACGGATATTGGTATTTAGCGAAACGAAACGGAACCAGAGGATGACCATACTGGCAAATCGCTACAACTCTCTTTACCTTTAGACTGCATTTGAAGCATATTCTTTTTTAATAAAAATCTATTGACAGTAAATATTGAAAGAAAAGCATTACTAATTTTTTACATCAATGATAGGAGTACGTCTCTCAATCAATGCAGCTCACATGACCACTACAGATGACACAGCATATCAAAAACTCAACAACAGAATAATTCATAAGTTATATACATTTTTTTATGATCCTTTTCTTCAGACACTCGACGCTTTTTTGGGGTTGGTTTCCTATGATATAAAATGGCAGAATAATTTGTAACAAAGTAACGTATTATATTCATTTTTTTTAAAATACAATATTTTCATTTTTATACCCCTCCCTAGGGTGCCTAACAACTGGTTCAGTCCCGTTCCGTTTCGCAATTTTGTTTCGCACTCAGGAAACCTATTATTTTTTTAAGTAGAGTACGCTCTGAAAGCGATTATTACATTGATTTAAAAGATAGAATAGATAGGATAAATGTAAAGCATTATAATCATTTATTACTATTGAAACTTTAAAAAGTATTATTGATTGTACAAAAATATATTTCAATTATATATGAAATTATATAATGTTTATAAAAAGCTCAAAACATTTACAGGAAAATAATTCTTTTGATTAATTTAGTCATTTTTATCATACAGAATTTCAATATAGCAAATAAATTATAGCAGAAACATTTTTGTAATCATTATTTAACCTGATACATTATTACATGTATACCTGATTTAAGATATGAATGCATTACATATGTGTTGATTTCTAGTATTGTGTATACAAATTGTCATTACGTAATTTTCTTTTAAAAACTCATAGTATTACAAATATGGAGGAAAATGTCCATATAGAGCATAATGATCGGCATCATTACCAGATCTGTCCTTTGTTTTAATGTCAACACCGAGAGCAATAAGATGATCCATTATCATACGACTATGAGCTGCATAATGAAGTGGTGTACACCCTGCTAGGTTTTGTCGATTAACTAGCTCTTGAACCAAGGGGTTATCGGATTCTATAGGTAAGAATTCTTCAAAACAAATGTGCTCATCTGATATTAAGCAGGTATAATGCAGGAAGGTATTTCCTAGAATATCTGTACCTGATAAAAAATTGAGATATTCGTGCGTTTTAACTCGCTTTGTACAAATGTTTTCAATTATTTGATTTCTATCTCTCCTTAAAAACAGAAGTGGCCAAATTTCCAACCGAAAGATGCTTCGATCGAAAATTGTAGATCTACACCATGCATCTAAATACTCTGCTTGAGTGATCCAATTACGTTCACTCGTTTCCTTACGTTCTGAAGAGAGACAAGGTATCGTGGTAATGTGCAAGCTCCACAATTCATCGGGAAGTTTTGCTAAAATAATATTATACAGCTCCAAATACGTACCGTGATTTAAAGCTTCTGTAACTATTTTGTCAAATGCAGGCGTACCAATGTAATTGTTATGATTTCTAAAATTACTATACACTGTATTTCTCAATACTCCTCGAACAGTGTCATGATTGCCATGATTAAAAGCTATTTCCAATAGACTTTCTCTATCTTTATATTGTAAATGTACAGGCACACCGAAATTCAAATCAGGAATCATTTTCAATAATTTCTCTACATAAACAGTGTTTCCTTTCTCACACGCGCTTTGAAATTCTACAAAAATTACAGTTTTAAGCTTGTTTTTTGTTGAAAGTAGTTTGGTTATCCTGTAATACATATTGTGAATCGCGTAAAAGAAAGCACTGTGTCCTTCGTCGTCTATTGCTTCTAATAAATCAGACTGATCAAGTAGACTGTCAACCCAGTGTACGTTTTTCATAATTGCTGCCAAATGTAGTAGTGACTTTCCCTCTTCATTTCTGAAATTAAGCACGACATTCTTATATTTGTCCAAAAACCGATTAATGTCTTCTTTTTGTTTTAAACTTCGTAACAAATACATATAATTTCTTTGATGAAAATAAGCACCTCTCTCGAGCAGTTCCTCAGCTATGTTATAATTACCATTTGTAATTGCCATTGTTAGAGCATTTACTCCTTCGCTTGTTTCGTCATTAATATTTGCCCCATATTTTAATAATTCCTGAACAAAAATCTTATCAGTTTGGCACCCACACAAAATTAATGGTGTCAAATCATTCTCATCTCTCGCATTCACAACTGCACCATTGGCTAATAAGAAAGAAAGCATACATTGATTGCCACTTTTTACAGTTATATGTAAGGGTGTCAATCCAGTTTTGTCTGTAATATTAACATTTTCACCACTTTGCAAAAGTGTTGTCACTATATGAGTATGTCCCATAAAGCAAGCTAAATGAAAAGGAACGAAACCTTGTATGTCTCTAGCGTTGATATTCGCACCTTTCTCTACAAGTAGGTTTACTGTGAAAAGATGGCCGATTAAGCATGCTATATGTAAAGGTGTGTGACCTCTTTTGGAGCGTGCATTAACATTGGATCCGTAATGAATAAGTGTTTTGACTACTTTTGGAAAATTTCCTGCACAAGCCATATGTAAAGGGGAACAATTGTTGATGTCAGCTGTATTTATCCTGATTTTATTCTTAATGAGAATATCTATAACTTTTTCAAGGTTCTCTGAAGCCTCATGATGAGAATGAATAAACGTTTTGGATTTAGCATTGACTACATAAGGAAAATTAAAAGTGTAAGTTTTTACCTTCGTTTTAGGCATAGCTTTACCTAGACCTCGATCGTTGGAAAAAGCATTCTTTATTCTACCTTCAATTTCGTCTATTTCATTCGAAAAGAATTTCTCAGAATTCTTTGTTTGTAATGCGTAATGAAGAGCTGTTCTCCTTAAGCAATCAATTGCATTTATTTCTGCATTGTTCATGAGTAGAATTGAAACATTTTTCGCATAACTGATCTGAGGCGCAATGAAGAGGCGTTTGTTTATCATATGATCGAATATTTGGAATTGCTCCTTTGGAGATCAGTTCAGTAACAAGATTTGGATGTCCATGTGCACAGCTAAAATGGAGAGCTGAAAAACCTCTGAAATTTTGAAAATTTACCTGGGCTCCGTGATCTGTAAGTATAGAAATAACATTTGTATGCCCGTTTACACAAGCTTTCAACATACCATCTTGTAGTTGTTGCCTCGATACTTCCTTCATTAATAACAGTTTCAATATACAACACTTTCCATGAAAACAAGCAAGAGAAAAAGGCGTTTCGCCATTCTTAGAGGTTATGTTGATATCACATCCATTTTCAATAAGAAACTGAGCAGTTTTCATGTGCCCTGCAGAAATAGTTTTGTGTATTAGTGTCAATCCATGGGTGTCACATACATTTATATCTGCCCCGTTACACAGAAGTTGATCAACAATAGCCGTAAAATCATTGATGCATGCAAGAGAAATTGGCGTTTCTCCATCATTATCTTTGATATTAGCATCAGCGCCAAAGGAAAGTAAGGTTCGAATGACTTCTTCATTTCTCTCTTGACAGGCCCCATGAAGAGCTGTAATACCATCTTGATCTTGGTAGTTCAGAAATGCCCCATGTTGAAGAAGATATTGAACAATTTCGGTATGTCCGTATAGACTGGCCACTACTAATGGTGAAACTTTCTCATTTAAAAACTGAAATTCTGAAGTTAAATCAGCTAATGAGATCACTGCAATCTGTATCAAAAATTCTAATATGTCTAACTTTCCAGTTATACAAACGAGCATAGGGATCGGAATAAGTGTAACTAGACAATGAAAGTCATGACTGGAATCCGTAAGTTTTGCACCACAAAATACGAAGTTAGTATCGAACTTCAATCCAAATATATGTAAATTGAAGTCTTCCAAGAGGTCGTAATCTGTTTTGCAATATTTCCGTAGATGAGTGAAGTAACAATGTTTCAGGCCATTATTTTCCAAAGTGCCATACAATGACTTCTAAAAGTTTAAAATGTATTAGCAAAATGAGCAACCAATCTTTTTAACGTATTTTCCTTTTAGGTTTTCTAGTGCTAATAGTAAAATTGATGGATCAATATTCCTGTCACAAGCATTGAAAATTTCATAAAGATGTCTATCTGGTGTAGTTTCTGCATTATTCACCAATGAATTGAGCTTTTCCTCTAAAAGGGCACAACAAACTAAAGCGCAGTATTCATGAATGGTTTTTGATCTTGGATCCCTTAAGGCTTACAATAACATCAAGCTTAGAAACCAACTCAATGAAAGGATTTTCAAAAAAGGCCCCCATGCTTTCTGAGTCAATAAATGCATTACCATAAATTGTGCAATCATCTTCTCAAGAATAGCAAATCCATGACTGGACATGGGACTACTTTTGGATTTAAACTTTTCAAAATAAACCAATTTCTACTTTTTCCTACCCACAGTGCTCAGGTGAGCGATGTGGCCCATGGGCCTCTTGTTTAATCTGATTATGGAATTGGAAAAAAATCTTTATCATACGAAATGGTCGAGTAAGACTTAGAAAAAAACGACATGAAACTTAAAGTTTTGATTTAACTTGATCTTCCTTTTGTTGAATATTTAAACATGTTTGGATGTCTTTTGAATACTTCACCCATACATTAGCAGCTTGTTCATCAACAATGAATTCTCCATATGGATCATCAATCAAAAAGACTTGGGGATTTTTTTCGGTCGTAATACCTCGTGATTTCATCGGTGCAGTTAATAGGAATGATAGAAAATCCTTGTTTTCCCATTTTTAGGGCTATGTGATGAATAATAGCTGATTTTCCGAACCCTGGATGACCAACCAACACAACACATGGGTGTTCTTTAAGTTTTAAACAATTTTGGAAGCTTTTATTTCTACAAAAATATCTTTTTCTTCTTCCCAGGACAAGAATTTTTCTTTAATTAATTCTAAATATGAATATAAAGGAAAACGACATTAACTACATTAATATGTTAACCTTTCTATCTATTTTTTTTTTCGTTTTTCCTTTAAAAATTAACAATTTTAAATGCTGAAATTTATGTTCATTTTTTTTTGTCCTATCCCTAACAAAAATATCTAAGTTTAGTATAGAAATCTATAGTGTACAATTTACCATCGTTAACTATAGTTTACTATAGCATAAAAAGTTGCTACTTATCAAAAATTTATTTCTATAGTAAATCAAAGTATTCTTACATTGGATTTCAGATTGTTATATTTTTTGTACATATTCAAACATGCACATTACTTTCATTAAAAAGAACTTTTATTCGTATATTCACATCATGATGTTATTTCCAAATTTTACATTACTCTTATAGAAATAAGAGATTTTAGGTTCAGAAATGCTGAATTCCTTGGTAAAGTTTTACGAAAAATCAAACATATTACTACGAGGGCTGTTTAATAAATAATGTTCTGAACTCTATGACATACACTACAGATATCATATGGCAATTAAACTTGTCTTTCTCTTATGATTGAATCTTTAATGTATTGATATCAGTTTCTTTGACCACTTTTCATCTCAAATTTTCATCCTGATAAGCAGGAAAATTCAAGGCACTGCATTTAAAATGAATGGTAAAGAATCAGTTCTTAAGTGAAATTAAACGCCTTTTTAATGTTTCCGTAAAACTTGTAAAGAATGCGCAAGAAATATTCACCGAAATTTATGAAATATACAGTAACCAATGTGAGATTAAAAAGAACAATAATGGTGTATTGGACATCAAAATGCGTACTGTCCTTGGCGACAACGACTCACAACAACCAATGTTCTGTTTGCCAAAATTCAACATATTATCACTGATGATGTTTGATTGATTTTAAGAGACGTGGCAAATTTGAAAGGCATCCATTTGGAAGTAGTTTGCACTATTTAAAAAAAACACTTGACAGTAAAAAAGCTTAGTATTCAATGGTCATCCTATGTTTTGAAAAATGAGTGAAAATGTCAGCGTGAAAGAATATCTGAATAATTATTTTTAAAAATCAGAAATTGTAGTTATCCCTGATTGCCTGAAACTTAAACAGATAATGAAACTTAAATCCATTGCTTTAAACTCTTTGAAAAAAATTACAATAAGATTCATTTGACAAAAAACAGCAAAGGTCTGAAAAGAGCAAAGTACTGCAAGAAGACAAAGACAGTTTTAGATTCCATTTTCTTGAATTTTAGTGGTCTTGTTGTTCAAATTCTTATTCAGGGAGGCACTTCAATTTCTGGAGGAGTTAAGATATTTGCCAAAAAATCGAAAGGTTTACTGTAAAACGAAAAAAAATTGGCAAACGTATTTTAGCAAAAACGCAAATGGGGATGCATTGGCGCAAAAAAAAAAATTAGCACTTGTTCTTGTCATAAAAATATAAAAATATGATATTTTGATTTTTTATCCACACCCGTATTTGACATTTAGTTAATCAAGCACGGAAACACAATACTGAATAGCACTCCCGTATATAAATAAACACTCGTTAACTTTACTGTGGTGTTGCAATGACACGGTCGTGACACGGTTTTAAAATTTATTTTATTTTTATTTAAAATAAAAGAAATGAAGCATTTATGCATTTTATTCATATGAAAACAATGTATGCATTTAAAGAAAGTTACTTGGATAAACGGTATCATAATCAGGTATTGTTTGCAAGTTCAATCGCCAGGCTTGATTGCATTGTTTACCTCGAGGCGATAGATGATTGACACGCCTAGAAGCAAAACTTTGAAGGTGCTAATGATAAAGAACCAGGTAACAACTACCGGGGAAACAATAGTTTAATTAAATTATAATTTGGCAGAACTTTCGCAATCGATCCTATCATGTGCAGTACTAGTGTGTTTATAAAATCCAACGACCGTTCGACATTACGTAATTGCGCGTTCCGGTTTACATGTATTTATTGTAGCGGACAGTATATAGGGAACTTATACTGCCTCACTAGTGAGCTAGCTTTTCTGGTGATGCGGTAGAGTCTCCCTCTATTTCAGGCAAGTTAAGCAACGGCGAGCCTGTTTAAATCTTGGATGGGTGACCGCTTCACGTTACACTTATGTAAAAGCTTTGAACACACACAAAATATAATATTTAGGAAGAGCAAGAGCCATCTTATACATAAAATGGCCCTGAACTTATATCAATTAATTAACTATCACCCTCTTTCCATTTTCATATATCAAAATAAAGTAGACACTTAGTGCTTTCATGTTCTATAATGAATTTTCGTTTTGGGAATCCAAATATTTGAAAACCGGCTTTGAGATATTGTAATGTTCTTGAAATTTGCAGAAAATATGCGTATTTGACAACCTTCAACAAAGAAATAAAATATGAGCACAGCCCACGATCCAAAAAATAAAACATGATTTTTGATCTTCAGAAATAGGCCTTTCATTATGAATTGGCATATTTTGGATCAGAGGTTGTGCTCTATATGAAATATTGAAAAACGCTTCAACATTAGGTCATTTTCAAAGGAATTTACAGGATATGAGGAAAATGACGTCATAATGCATTGAATAGATGTGAAATTACGTCGCAATTAATAGATACGTGGTCACCAACAGTCCAAGAGATAAATACTGCATTTGCAACCTAAACTGATCAATTTTGATTTTTCAGAAATTCTCAGGGCCAAATATGGCCAAAAGTGGCTCTACCTCTTTGTTAGCGCACAATAAATTTTAGCGTTCAGGGGCTCTTGCGCCAAATGCGCTAAAATTAGTAGTGCGCCAAATATTCTCCTACAGTATGAGAGGAAGGAAGTAGAATCAGGAATCCACTACGTACATTAATTTTTTCTTCATGGCAGCGTCCAAACACAAACTCCCTGAAGAGTAATAGTGTCTTTGAATTAAATAGAAAGTTAAAATTTTGTCACACCAACACTATTCGCCAGATCTGTCACCCTGTAGCTTGTTTCATTTCTCAAACTCGAAAAACAAACACCTTTCAAAAAGAAGAAACAAGTCCAGGAAATTATAGGATCTGTCAAATTCCTGTAATATACGAAGAACAAGACTCAAAAATATTTACATTTCCATTGTCTTTGTTCGAGATAAAATTACATATTTTTAATGCTCTTTATTTCTTTATAAATGTACTGGATCATTATTAAGAGTAGTTAAAAAAAAATCATGTACAGGGTGGGACAAATATCGACAAGAAGCGGGGCTTGTAGCACGTGGATTCGCGGTATCAATTACATGCAAATTTAAGGTACAATTTCATTTTTCGATTTTATGACGATGATCAATCGATTGGCTTGCGTGATAATTTTATACATAAACGACTCCGGCGTTTATGCAAATTATCACGCAAGACAATCGATTGATCACATCTTGATATCAAAATATTATACACCTATTTACCGGCTATGAGGACAATAGCAAGTTTATCGTTCCCCAAGACAGCAAACTATTTCCCGAGGCGCATAAACTTGCTATTGTCCGAATAGTCAGTAAATAGGTGTTTTATTATACCTATGCTGACTTAACTTTTGTTAACTTTTGGGAGTCCAGGGTACACACAATTATGATATTCCATATTTATACCGGTGCTGACTTAACTTTTGTTACGTCATAATATATACGCGTCACAATCCATGTAAAATCAGAAGTTGTTCAGATATGAAAAGCGAGGGTAATCGAATGCTGCCGTTGAATAGTTTGAGGACTATTCACCATGGGCAAATAGCACAAAAACTATTTCACGGTAGAGACTGTTTAGAAAAAAAGAGCATGTTTATTCGTCTTATTTTTATATAGAAAAAAAAAACAGAGGTATAATAATAACAGTTATGCCTCATGTTCCTTAAACTAATTCTAACAACAATCAGAAATTGGATAAATGTGTTGCGAACATGTGTTTTAAGTATTATTTTGAAAACGAGACTGATTCTGTACCGTAGATAAAAATTTGGGGATAGACAAGTGCGTAACACGAATTTCCAACCCCTAGTTTGTATCTACGATACAGAACCTGTCAAGTTCTCTAAATGATTTGTGACGCGATCAGTCAAAAATAGCTCAGCCCACTTTATAGCTGTGCAGCATCCAAACTTCCGCCAGAGTTCCTAGATGAGGCCTCGACGGGAAGTACGCATTCATAGTATATATATTTCTGCGGAAAACAAAAGATTCAGTCAGATTAGTTTTGACAATTTAACGGATAGATGTAATTGAGTGATAATCAGTCTTAATGGATGAGATGGAGAATTTAACCATAATTGTTGTGATCTATTGTAAATGGAGATTGATTATAATATATTTAAGGGATGAAAAAGTACCGGTTTAACTAGATTTACAAAATAGGATTTACAGAGAATTCTTCGAAAAGGATTTTAAGAAATAAAAATGCGAAAAAATGGAATTGAATGATTTTGCACGAGGAGAGTGGATGTTGTTCTTTATTGCGAATTTTCCTTAAGTTTTCATTTTGATCGAAATTACGTGTAGAGGATGTTTTCCGTTTTTGTGAATTTTCCTTTTTGTTTGGATCGAAATTACTTGTAGATTTTGTGTGGAATAAGTTATTAAAAAGTGATTGGGAAATTTTAACATTTAACATTCTCATGAAAATACAGGGTATTTCTCCAAAATTTATAACAGGAAAACATCAGCATCATCATCAACATCAGGAGAACTTTACTGTTCTGTATTGCTAAATAAAAAAAAATCCGAAATTAAATGCTTTTTTACGTATACGGTATATCTGCAAAATTAAGGAAAGGCTACTAAACTTCGTGCATACATATTTTTTTTACAAAAAATCCCTGTGAAATAGACGAATAAAATTTGTCTTAAGATTTGTCTTAAGATTTCTTATACTTAAGATAGTTTTGTGAAAAAGCGGTGACAAATCTTATGAATGTCATAAGTCAGATCTTAAGATGATCGTAAGATATCTAAGGACAAATCTTAGTATGATAGTTTTGTGAAACCCAGCCAGTGCACTGATTAATTAATTCCGATTCCAGCGATCTTGGGTTTTTAAATGACATTGATTCTTTTCATGGTAGTGATTTGCTCCACTGAGATTCATATAAATGCTCCGAGTGCTAGCACAACGAGAGCTAAAAGATATGAATAAATCAACTGCCCAAAATTAGGAAGAGACAACACGATATTTTAATTCCTAGGTAGGTTTTATTAATCATTGATTTTCGTTTTGGCGATTTGATGTGTATATAACAGCAATAGTAATATAAAAGTTTACGAAGTTGTTTGAGTTGAAAAGGAAATTAATTGATTTGTTGACATATTTTGAGTAGACTACTGATTGCCTTGAATCTGTTTTAGCACTTTTTCAGACAGAGTTGCCTTAACATTGACATTGAAATAACCTTGTACTTTTATTCGATAAAAGTATTTTTTATTTTCAGATTTTTATTTTCCGGCCACAGGAACCAGGCCTGCTGTGTCACCAGAGGAAACCAACTATCTACGATTTGTCAATCTGGTCTTGAAGAGGACACCAAAGGCCATAAGAGGTCCATTTTGATACAGTTCATCCTCCAAGTAACCTCGTAACTGACCTAGCGACACAGAAAACTACACTGCTAAGGTTAAAATCTAGAAAAATAATAAACCAGGTCCAGTGGGACACACTTTTTGGAGGTATAGTGAAGACAATGTCAGAGAAAGTAGATAAACATATTCCTTTCAATATCAATCAACTTCACTGATTAAAAATATTCTTTGATAAATTAGCAATTAAAGCAATTTTAAATAGTACACAGGGTTCTCCACATTTGAAAATTTAACCATGGAGGAAGCTGTGCGAAGGAAAAATGTGACCGAAAACAAGAATGTTTGTTAGGCTTCCTAAATTTCATTAACCGATGATTGGTTTTACATTTTAAAAACTTAACCACTGCATCACAAAACTTTTCAATAACCAACACTTTTTAAGGCTAAGAAATAATTTAATCAAAATAATAAGAATTATGTATGTAACTTCACAAATGTACCAAAATTTGCTTTAAACTGAGGTAACCTTTAAAGAAAAACCTTTCATATAGCTACCATGGCAATATTATTCAGAAACTAGTAATTATATGAATTGTAGTAGCCTGTCGTATGAAACGTTTTGTTTTTAATTAAACAATAAAATGCTTTCTTTGTTTGTTATTACTGGAATGAACGGAAGCAGCTGTTGCCGAAAAATACATAACCCGCGTAAGCGGGTTATGTAAATTTTTTATGCAATAGCTGCGAGCATTTTATTGTTTATATTTATATCTGTTTAAATATTCATTTAAAGTTTGAATAAAAAGGTTTATTATTGTATAAATAATACAAACGTCTTTATACGTTTCATTTATGGAACAGCCACTGATCAAGAAATCTGTACTGGCGACATGCCAATGTAGTTCATGCAGTGATGAACGCAATGGGTTTTCTTCAGAAATAAAGGGGAAATTATTCAGTGGATGAAAATATAATATGATTAAAACTGAGGAATGGGAAGTATTTTTTTAAGTGAACACACAAACGAACTTTTGGACCCGTGTCCTTTCTTCTAAACTTTCTATTTTTCTATATATTGCATTTTCACCTGGTTTACTCCTTTGTTTAACTATTATTTGTCCTAGTTTTATAAAATAGCGCAACGCGACGACGTTTCATAACAATGGGAAGTAACTCTAAAACGGGGAAATGATTAAATACAAAGGAAATTTTGAAAGGGTATCCGGTAATATTTTTGCTTCCACAGTAAGAAAGTTCGAGAGCATGCATGTCGATTATCATGTTTGTAGTTGTCATCTTTTATAAACCCAGTATCTAATCAAGTAGTGAACATGTTGATCAAAGTTCCCCAAAATTATTTACATGTGTACAGGATAATTGAATCACAAAATATTGATCCTCAGCTGATTGACTCTCCATTGTTACGCTTCATATCATAGTCGCCGATTTATGACAGTGTTTGTTTTAGCACGACCTGGCTTTCTCTCGAGGTGCATGGCAGTCGTAGAATAAACACAATTAACAACTCAAGTCATTAAAAAAGTAGGGGTCAGGACTGAAATGCAACAGAATTTAATCATTGCGGCTGCCGATTTTAACCATGGCGCAGCTCGTTTAACCATGGCGCACATAAAGAAGAAGGTTAGTTTCCATACAAATATTGCCCTGTGATTTTCAAAAAATGAAACTGGTGTAAAAGTTGAAAACACATGCTTTTTAAATAATTGAAATTCAATGCAGAAAAAGCATACAAGTCATTTTTCTCAAATGTGTTTTAAATGCTAATTATGACGTCATAAACATGTGCATTTTCCCGTATTTTCTTAAAAAGTTGCAGAAGACACCAATTTTCAATGGAATTTTGTTTCAGATAACATTGTCCACAGGCATCGCCCACAAAGATCTTGAGATATGTGATTAAATTTTGCACAAAATATCAAAAAATTAACGTGGGCGACGTCTGTGGACACTGTTTTCGAAAGGAAAATCGCTCTTGAAATGTGCAATTTTGAGGATTTTTTCTTTTGAAAATAGAGAAATGCTTCAAATTAATGACGTCATATTTGCAGAATGGTAAACCTTCATGTCATATTCTTTCCTGATTTATCATAGTCATTTATTAAACTAATATTTAAGCCAGTTTCAAAACTTTTTGCTGTCATTACATTTTAGGGCGCAATAAAGCTAAAACCATACCTTCTTCTTTAACTATGGCCGCCATGGTAAAACCCCTTGTGGAGAACCCTGGTACATCAGCAGATAAATTGAGGGATTGTGGTCTGCAGGCGTATCAGGATATCAATAACCCTCCTCCCTTCCTCTATTTGCAATTACAATTACAATTATCTTTTACAGAAAATCCTCGCAAAAGCCTTTGAACTTTCTATTTCACTTTAAAACCGACTAATTATCTTTTTAAAAAGATTGCATAAAATTTCCAATGTTCTTTTTCTCTTGTTTAAGTTACCAATCCTGTGTCAAAGGACTTTGATGTTACACTGTTAATCTGCCTTTTACGAAACATGAGTCCCTCTACACCACCACCAGCAGGAGGATTTGATGTTCTACCCAATCCTTCAGTTGTCAGTACTGGGGCTGACTTAGCACGAATCAAGTTCTACAGAAACATGGTGGCCCATTCAGCAGATGCAAGGATGAATAGAAATGAATTTAATACAAGCTGGACAGATGTAGAGGGGGTAAACAATGCTATTATTAGCCATACTAAAGAATCTGAAAATTCATTGACAACAGAAGAAAGTCATGTTACATTACATTTAAAAAAATATTGATTCAAGGAAAATTTTTCCGATTCACTTTTGCTCTCAACTTTTATATCATATATCAAGACATTTTTGAATGCTCCATTGTGTTTGTCCTACGCAGCACTGTTAAGGCCTACTATGAGAAATCAACGGAAAATAGACGTGCAAAAAAGGGGGATTTTTTTAAAATTGAATTTATTTTAATTAAGCTGTTTTATTATCACAGAACTTTAATACTTATGGAAATAGCATAGTATAACCCACTCTGTACTGTATGAGGTTTAGTCCCATCGATGGACAGTCATGTGATGAATGCAGAGTTCGTGTACTGAATGTAAGTCATTAACAAATTTCCGTATCAAATATATTAAAAATATATTATATATTAAAAATTTAAGCTATTAATTGTTTCTGCATACTTTGTAGTTTCTGAAAAGTGCTGCTGCTTTGAATAGAACTCGCGTTTTAATAGTTAAATTTTTAAGTAAATAAGCCAATGTCGAAATATGTTTGACTTTTACCAAATATTTTGTGTACATATAAAATCACGCTTTCAATTTAAAGAGAGCAGCAGCACTTTTCAAGTTAAGGAAAATATCTTTTTTCTATTTCCAAAAAAATATTCAGATGTATGCAGTGTACATGTATGCCCTTGCAAAAGTACGAATTAATGAAGCATCTCGATGTAAAATATACGTAACCTGTACATAAAAACACATAATTAATAAAATACATTCTCTTGGTAGTTAATTAATAACTGCACTAAACAAAGGATATACATCGGTATTTATCGACTATCTAAAACCTGTTAGTAGTATTCCGTTTAATAATAAAACGCATTTTTCATTATTAAAAAATTCCTCAATCTGCCTCTCATAGCACATGAAAAACGTCATTTTTACCAATATGACGTCATGTTTACAAGTTCATTGCGATCAGTGCTTTCATTAATGCCAGCTACATGGAATTTAACAAGCAACTTTTTTAATACATTGATAAGTTAAATTGTTGTTTATTATGCTAATACAGTTAAAGTTGCAAATTATTTCATTTTCAGGTATTATGAGAAATATATTAAAGTCAGATTTTTGTGTTACGTCACAGTAATCTTTTCACGTATAAATTAGGCCCCGCATCCTTTTTCAAGCCTTCACAATGCTGCGTAGACTTTAAAGTTTGACTTTTTTTCCAAATATTTAAACCCAGCATTTGTCAAATCATTTATATCTGAAAAGGCAGGAATTCAAAATCACTTCATATAAATGACTGTGTCAAAATTTCAAAAGATTTGCGTATAAACAAGCTTAGAAATCAAATTATTTCAGGCTATTGGAAGACATGGTGGTTCTACATTACTGAATGAAACACAAGCTTTCAGATCCTCTCCAATTGATGAATCTGAGAGAGATCTTCTTTTGGAGCTTCTTTTGGAAATTAAACATCTGAGGATGGAGCAGCTAGAAACAATCCCTCCTAATGTTAGATGTGATCCCTTGGAATATAAGAGGTGATTATACCCGCACTTTCTGAAGAAAGTTCGGGTATATTGTTTTTACTCATTTTACTCATGCACTTTTATTTAACTAAATCAGTCATATTGTGAACATTTCCAGTTTATTAGGAGAGTGGGGATGACCTCCATGGGTTCATAACCTTTATACCTACATAACATAATAACACAAAAAACAAAATTATGTATAGTTAAATGGAATAAGTTTTCTACTATTTAGGAGTTACATGATCATTTGTCATTACAGGAACAGGGAGTGGATTGGGAGATCCCCCTCATCCTCCCCCCGGAATTTGCGGGACTATAATAGATACGGAAGCAAATAAAAATGACTTTGGATGCCCTCCACCCTTATCAGGAAATTCTGGTCTGGAAATCCCCCTCCCTCCCAGAAAAAAATGTATCTTGTAACTGAATGTAACGTCGATAACGGGCGATAACTCTTCAGAATGTTGCAGCATCGGAGAACCTTTGATCCTCTAAACTTTAAAGTTGCATTTCAGACTATTTTACCCAAATCTATACCAAAACTTGTACTTACCGTCTGTCATAGGTACAGTCAACTTCATGAGATACAATCCAATTAAAACACAAAATAATTCCTACTGACATACATGCAATGATGTGTACACCACACTAGTACTGCAAGCGCAGTGCTATCTAAAAATGATAATGGTAAAACTAGTACTTAAGTTGGGTACGTGACGCAAGCCCATTGTGATACAGGTGTTCAGATACATTTATTGTACAAGAACAAATTTAAAATTATCATTTACAAAAGATGTTTTATCTTAACTTTGCCACCTAGGCATATTTCCAAAAACAGG